>NC_047141.1:4908299-5194179 GCF_009829125.3 Periophthalmus magnuspinnatus
CCAACTCCTTTGTTTTTTCTTTTTTCTGAGTATGAAAAGCTCACTGAGAGAGATGAGGTGATGGGGACTTTTATCTGCTGTCTCTTGTTTTTTATAAAACTTGTCCGCGCTGGTACAGGGAACATCTGTGCTATGATCATGTGCAATGCAGAAAGAGACGCACTGTGCACTGCAGGATTCATGTTACAAGTGACTTTTGTAAAATACACAAGTGTCGCAAAGATTCACTAAAACACTCAGTCCATTTAGAATACAGCAAGTTCACAGTGTAATAGTGAGTCACATACACACATACAGAGTCACATACATACACACAACACACAAGCAGAGTCACGTACACACACAGAGAGTCACGTACACACACAGAGAGTCACGTACACACACAGAGAGTCACGTACACACACAGAGAGTCACGTACACACGCACGCAGAGTCACGTACACACGCACGCAGAGTCACGTACACACGCACGCAGAGTCACGTACACACGCACGCAGAGTCACGTACACACGCACGCAGGGTCACGTACACACGCACGCCCACGCAGGGTCACACGTACGCACGCCCACGCAGGGTCACACACACGCACGCCCACGCAGGGTCACACACACGCACGCCCACGCAGGGTCACACACACGCACGCCCACGCAGGGTCACACACACGCACGCCCACGCAGGGTCACACACACACACACACGCAGGGTCACACACACACACACACGCAGGGTCACACGCAGGGTCACACACACACACACACGCAGGGTCACCCCCCCACACACACACACACACACACACACGCCGACAGAGTCACACACAGGCACATGACAGAGTATGTGACTCTACGTTGACTCTACATCATCACACACAAACACAAACTTGCTCGTCTTATGCAGTGGAGCAGTGCAGAGCTGATGCATGCTGGGAGCTTGGACTTGTGTATAATGAGGATTCTGAACGCCCATAGAAACACTCCCTCTGCCCCCTACAGCTGGTCCAGGGGCAGTGCAGCGCCATACAGCAGATACATCAAATAACAAACTTCATAATTTCTTTTAGCGAGACAACTTTCTTGTTGATGTGTTTACCCTCACATGTCTGGGCTGCTCGCTGCGAGACATCTTCAGAACTGCTCCTGTTTGACGACGTGTATGCGTGTAGGCGGGGGTATGTGCTCAGTCTGAGTGACCCGTCAGGCTGACCTCTCACCCTGCCACCCAATGGTTCTTGGAGAAGGAACACACCATCATACAGAAGGCTTGAAATGACATCCTGATTTCAATGGCCTCCTTGACCCCACATGCACATATGTTCTTTCGACGTCTATGACCCACGCCCCGTCCCAGTCCATGATGTGATTATTCCCTTTGCAGAGACCTGATGGCGTGAGCAGTGAGCAGCCCAAACATGTCAAGGTAAATACATCTCACCAGAAAAGATGACTAAAAGAAAATAAGAAATGACCTATCTTAACTTAACGATTAGATTAGATTCAAAGCATGACAGACTATTTTACATTACAATTGCCTTCTATATTCACATTATGTACTGTTGTTCATTGTACTGTGCGGTTTCATGAGAGGGACATGGTTGTTTCGGTTGTTGATGAGACGAGCTATTCCCTCTGTATTTCCCCTGGAAGGTCTTTTGCCAAATGTGGTGTAAGACGTCTATAGCATGTTAGCTAACCTATAGCAGGTGTTCAAATGAGTGGAGAGAGTACTGTACTGTACAAATCATGTGCATAACAAACTATCTGCATCATTCCAAGATTCAGATCATCATTCAAAGGTAAAAAGATGCATGTAAAAAAAATCTAAAATGTAAAATGATGAACAGTACAAAAGTAATACATGTCACATAAGATCTTTTTCTGTTGTCTTGCAGTAAAACCTTGGCCTCCATTCAATATCCAAGTGAAATATGCTAAAGAGTTCTACACCATCAGCTGGGACACCAAAAACCCAAAGTACTGTCTGGTCTACAGAATCCTTATCAGGGCTGCTCTTGAGCCACAAAACTCGGTGATCAGCCTAGAGAGCAAAGATACTCTTGTCCACTTGGGAGAATCGAAACTGCGTCCAGGTGTTTACTACGGGGTGGAGGTGCAGGCCAAGCTCTGCCCCACGTTCCGATACACCGGGCCGTGGAGTGAATGGGGTTCCGCTACATTTTCGACCGTTGCAGCTACTAATCTCACCGCCCAGGTTCCAGGTAGAGCTTTGTCTGAATCTTTTCACTAAACATATTACATTTCCTTCCAACTTTAGGGACCGGGGTAAAAAGGAGGAAGATGGATGGATTTCTAACTGATGTTTTTTTTGTTTTGTTTTGCAGGAATTAATTATTATTGGCTCATCTTCATCTTAATAATACTCTTGTTCTTGTTTCCAACTGCTATGTGAGTATGGAAAAAAAACCCTCATACTATTCTCCCACGGGTCTGTCTAAAAGAGTAAATACTTAACTCAAGCCTCTAACTCAATCTCCAATATCTGTTGTAGGTTTTGGCAGAAGAGGTTTCAGAGGTTCACATTCATCCCGGATCCTGGAGAATTTTTCAAGCCCCTGTACATCATCCACGACGGTGATTTTAAGGTAAGACTTAAACTCTTCAAAATGTGAGTGGTTAGTAAGTATCTTTTAAGAGCTGCTTATAAAATCTGGGGTAAGACAAAAAAGAACAGTAGAACAGACTCATATTTATGTTCACTGGGTCGTCTTTACCTCAAAAACACTCTTCTGTTCTGGCTTTAAACTGTTTTGTATTCAGTCTGTGTACTTTTCACACCTGGACCACTGAGAGAGCTTTTTGTTGTTTTCGCTTTTTGTTTCATGTACTTTCTCAGTGTTATATTTATTTATGAAGCTTTGTCGAGGTTAGAAATGACTGGTTGATGTGAGGGATAATATATTTTTTTTCTATTGATGGCTGTTTATGACTAATGCTTGGTAGTTGTGGAACTGTCTGTCTTTGGCACATGTCTGAGTGAGGGTGACTTAAAAAAAACAACATATTAATAGACACTGCTCATGGGGACTTTCCCTTTATACTCTTGAGATGTGTCTGTTTAGCGGCACCAGAGGGTGGAAAAAGCCCCAGTGACAGTGTGACATTTGATGATAGAATACCTAATCTACATATCAGAGAAGGTCATGTGACGATTCAACCTGTGTATCTTGTAACAGAAAGAATACTACAACTTCAAGACAAACATAAGATAAATAGACAAATGAAATCGAACAAACATTTTAGACAAGCACTTTCATTGAAGATTTAAATATATAAGAGCTGTGTGATAAAGAGTCCAAATGAACATCGTGCTCAAATGAACAAAAAAGAATTAGATCCATGTCAAGTTTAGAAGATAATTTAATGGCAGTGGAGAATTTTTTATTTATTTATTTATTTTTTCATGGTCAACTGAGCAGACTTGCAGTTAAAAGCCTGCCCTCTAGTGTCCAAATCAAAGAGATGCACTTGTAGTGCTGTTCTGTGCAGGTGTGATGTTGTTGTTTGTGTGTGTGGCAGGCGTGGGTGAAGCCGACAGTCACTGAGCACAGCTTTCTCAACATGGACACGCTGATGGACGTGAAGCTCGACCCGACTCCTCTGTCTCTGTTTAAGTCCAGCCTGGGCCACGCCTCGCTCGGCCGTGTGTCTATATCCACGGTTTGCGGTGAAAACATTCTTGCTCATTTCTCTGTGAATTCTGATTTTCGTCATGAGGCGAGCTGTGGGACGGCTGAACTAGACGATGATCCAGAGACGCCACACGTACATCTCAGCAACCTGAATGTTCACCAGGATCTTGATGAGGGCTTGTCTGGAAGTGACTATCCACTGGTGGATCTAGACACCATAGATAGTGGTTTTGAAGAGTGCAGCAGCCCCTCAGCTGCAGGACACCTACTCTCCCCACACCAGCAGACACCCTTAGGACCCGGTGCAGAGCAGCTCTGTGATCTCTATCACTCCAATTATGTGAAACAATGGAGACATCACACATAAAACATGTTTCACACTGTAAAAAAAAAAACAACCTTATTCAGTAAATCAGGGGAACCACCAAAAGCTATGTACCAACTGTGTTTGATCCTCCTCCTGATGTAAAAAACAAACTATTTTCTCATTTTGGTTCATTTGAACACATCAAACAGGCTGAAGTGGGCGAGGAAAGTGGTGAGTTGTCACCTGGGCTGGAAAATGTTGTGTAAGTATGTTAATGTCAAAACTAAATAAAGTAAATGTCATCATTATAAAGTAATGGTATAAATATGTCATATTGTATTTGAAATATCTGTCATGTTCATGTGGCTGCCGCTTGGTCAGGTCACTACTGAAAATGTGTATTGATCAATAAAAGATCAAAAGTGTGTGTCACTGAAGCCCCCTGTGTGTCTGAGTGCCTCATGCTGCTGGGCCTATTCCGAGTGGTGTTTCGGTTTGACTTGCCATCTACACCTCTCCACCCACATTATTTTACTGCCTTTTTCTTACTATTATTTTTTTATGTTAGGCCAAGTTCAGGGTCTTTTGTTTCAACCTGCCATGGACACAAAACAGAGCTCTGTATCACCTGCTGTAACAGAATATTCCACACCCCAAACACAGACAGAGAACTCTCCTGTAAATGAAAAGTCTGAGACAATGCAGTGAACAAACTTCAGGAGAAAAATTCACCATAACCTTAATATATTTTATTTGGTTTATTTAAGTCTTGTATCTTTTTTTAATGTTTGCAGTCAGTGTGAAAGACCCTCTTGTGTTCTCACATAACACCACTAGATGACGCCCACAGGCCTCAGATAAACTTGGTCACCAGTTAGAAAGTTCTGAGTGAATTGTTCTATGCAGCGCTCGCCCAGTCACTTCTCAAACAAACAATCCACACAATGTATCACAAACTCTTTCAGTGATCAAATAATCACACTGAGGCCTGTCACGATGAACACGATATCCACTTATCGCTCAATATATGAAAGATGGAACTATCATTTTTGCGGATCAATATTTATCATAGGGACATTTTCTTTGTTCTTGCAATAACGCTTGAGCTGTAGAGGGTTGAATAAAAAAAAAAACCCTCTATGAGTCACTATAGATACAAACTCACTACTGAAGTGTTTCATTCTACTATTTGAAACTGTTGAACGGTGGAATCGGCCTCAGACCATCTGTGGATCTTAATCATTTTACTATAAATGTGAAAACATATATATTACAGATGGTAACTTTAATCGTAATCATCATTATGTCAGAATTCTTTGCTTCAAATTGTATTGCTGTGTGACACTATGTGAGTGCAGCACCCATTTTCCTTCCATGTTACTGTCGTAACCAGCGTGACGTAAGGACCAAGGGTGCAGACTCACAAAGGTTTAACAATGTCTTTATTCACACACACGTGACAACAAAGGTAATAGTTCAAAGTTCAGTTCGTAATTTTAACAAGTCGTAAATCAAAATCCATAGGAGCTGGAGAGCGTAGGTGCGGAATCGTGGACGTGGAGGGACAGATGTGCACGGTGAACAAGACGAGACAGGACCATACCAGGGCTGAGGGGCAGGGGAGATCCGGAGCTGGTTCCCGGCGGATTCCTGGAGGAGGGTAAAAAGATTCCGATAAGCATGAGCATAAAGCGATCAGAAGCAGTGTAAGGCCAAGAGCATATCCACGTGAGTACGCGGACGTTCCGGCGCCGAGTGACTCGTCCAGACCCCTCTTATCCGCAGCAGGTGGTGTTCATTGCGTTGATGGAAGACAGGTGCGCGCGGGAGGAGTCAGGATTCCGCCCAGCTCCGGAAACAGACAGGTGAGGGAGGAGGGAGACGAGGGCGCAGGGAGAGCAGGACAGGGATCATGACAGTTACACTCCTCACACTCCTCACACTCACACTCTCCAAACTCCCCACACTCCACACACTCCTCACACTCACACTCCCCACACTCCCCACACTCCCCACACTCCCCACACTCCTCACACTCCTCACACTCCTCACACTCCCCACACTCCTCACACTCCCCACACTCCCCACACTCACACTCTCCAAACTCCCCACACACCTCACACTCCACACACTCCTCACACTCACACTCCTCACACTCCCCACACTCCTCACACTCCCTACACTCCCCACACTCCCCACACTCCTCACACTCCCCACACTCCCCACACTCCTCACACTCCCCACACTCCTCTCACACCTCACACTCCTCACACTCACACTCATACTCCTCACACTCCTCACACTCCCCACACTCCTCACACTCCCCACACTCCCCACACTCCTCACACTCACACTCCTCATTCTCGCCAAACTCCCCACTCTCCTCACACTCACACTCCCCACATTCCTCACACTTACACTCCCCACACTCCTCACACTCACACTCCCCACACTCACCACACTGTGTGAGGAGTGTGAGGAGTGTACTCCCCACACTCCTCACACTCTCCACTCTCCCCACACTCACACTCTTCACGCTCCCCACACTCCACACACTCCTCACACTCACACTCCCCACACACCTCACACTCCCCACACTCTTCACACTCCCCACACTCACACTCTTCACACTCCTCACACTTCTCACACTCTTCACACTCCTCACACTCCCCACACTCCTCACGCTCTCCACACTCCACACACTCCTCACACTCACACTCCCCACACTCCCCACACACCTCACACTCCCCACACTCTTCACACTCCTCACACTCCTCACACTCCCCACACTCCTGACACTCACACTCCTCACGCTCCCCACACTCCTCACGCTCCCCACACTCCTCACGCTCCCCACACTCCTCACACTCACACTCCCCACACTCCCCACACTCTTCACACTCCCCACACTCCCCACACACCTCACACTCCCCACACTCTTCACACTCATACTCCCCACACTCCTCACACTCTCCACTCTCCCCACACTCACACTCTTCACACTCCTCACACTTCTCACACTCCTCACACTTCTCACACTCCTCACACTCCCCACACTCCTCTCACTCTCCACACTCCTCACACTCCTCACACAATTCACACTCCTCACACAATTCACACTCCTCACACTCTCCTCACATTCCCCACACTCCTCACACTCATACTCACCACACTGTGTGAGGAGTGTGAGGAGTGTACTCCCCACACTCCTCACACTCTCCACTCTCCCCACACTCACACTCTTCACACTCCTCACACTTCTCACACTCTTCACACTCCTCACACTCCTCACACAACTCACACTCCTCACACTCATACTCCTCACACTCCTCACACTCCTCACACTCATACTCCTCACACTCCTCACACAACTCACACACCTCACACTCACACTCATACTCCTCACACTCCTCACACTCCTCACACTCATACTCCTCACACTCATACTCCTCACACTCACACTCCTCACTCTCGCCAAACTCCCCACTCTCCTCACACACCTCACACTCCCCACACTCACACTCCCCACACTCCTCACACTCCCCACACTGTGTGAGGAGTGTGAGGAGTGTACTCCCCACACTCCTCACACTCTCCCCACACTCACACTCCTCACACTCTTCACACTTCTCACACTTCTCACACTCTTCACACTCCCCACACTCCTCACACTCCCCACACTCTTCACACTCATACTCCCCACACTCACACTCTTCACACTCCTCACACTCCCCACACTCCTCACACTCCTTAGTACACTCCTCACACTCCCCACACTCCTCACTCTCCACACTCCTCACACTCCCCATACTCCTCACACACCTCACACTCCCCACACTCCTCACACACCTCACACTCCCCACACTCCCCACACTCACACTCCTCACTCTTGCCAAACTCCCCACTCTCCTCACACACCTCACACTCCCCACATTCCTCACACTCACACTCCCCACTCTCCTCACACTCACACTCCTTACACTCACCACACTGTGTGAGGAGTGTACTCCCCACACTCCTCACACTCACACTCCTCACACTCCCCATACTCCTCACACTCCTCACACTCATACTCCCCACACTCACACTCCTCACTCTTGCCAAACTCCCCACTCTCCTCACACACCTCACACTCCCTACATTCCTCACACTCCCCACACTCCTCACACTCACACTCCTCACACTGTGTGAGGAGTGTACTCCCCACACTCCTCACACTCCCCACACTCCTCACACTCCTCACACTCCCCACACTCTCCACACTCCTCACACTCCCCACACACCTCACACTCCCCACACTCCCCACACTCCTCACACTAATACTCCCCACACTCACACTCCTCACTCTCGCCAAACTCCCCACTCTCCTCACACACCTCACACTCCCCACATTCCTCACACTCACACTCCCCACACTCCCCACACTGTGTGAGGAGTGTACTCCCCACACTCCTCACACTCCCCACACTCCTCACACTCCCCACACTCCTTAGTACACTCCTCACACTCCTCACACTCTCCACACTCCTCACACTCCCCACACTCCTCACACTCCCCACACTCCTCACACTCACACTCACACTCCTCACACTCACACTCCTCAATCTAGCCAAACTCCCCACTCTCCTCACACACCTCACATTCCTCACACTCACACTCCTCACACTCTCCACACTCCCCACACTCCTCACACTCCTCACACTTCCCACACTTCCCACACTCCTCACACTCTTCACACTCCTCACTCTCCTCACACTCCTCATAGCTTTGTGGTGAGAGCACAGTAGCTGCTGCTAGTTTTTCAGAAGACTTTGATGTTCTTTTGAGAACATGTGAAACTATAGTGAAGGGCACCTAAGAGGTCGCTGCAGTTACACCTTTAATGTTTGTTTTTCTTTCTATGAAGTTTGCACCCACATGGGAGCAGTAAGGTGAGTAATCGATCTGGGGTAACAACCAACTCTACGGTATTTCCATTCAATCTGTAGAAAAATATCTACACAGAGCTTCACCACAAAGCTACAAGATAACACTTCTATGTGCACTAGCCTTCCTCAACTCACTGATATTATCAATGCAAATGAAGACAACCCCAGACACAGTACTCTGCTCTCCTCATTCCTCTCACAGTCTTCAGTCCTTTAGGTCTTCAGTCCTTTATGTCTTTAGTCCTTTAGGTCTTCTTACCACTTGATAGTTCAAAAGAAGAATGAAGCCTTTGGGGCTAAGCTGGGTGCTGCTCTACCTCATCCCACTGGCTGGCTCCACACCTTTCACAGGTAAATCACAAATCTTATATTTTGTTGTATTTGTATTTGTTGTTGTATCGTTGTCTTTACCTCCTGCATTCTCTGGATTGTTAGGCACGAACCTACAATCAACTCTGGCCAGTCCATCAGATTTGGTTAAAGGCCCTGTAGCTGTTTTTACTATGTCTCTGAGCAAAAAATGGTCTTTCCCCAGTACAGATAAACAGACGGCTGGACTGGAAGAAGAAATCGGCCCTGGACTTTTTAGTTTGGCACAGCCCCCAGAACGATCACAAGGCTTTAGGCTCATTCAGTAAAAACACGTTTTGTTTTTTTTTTTATTTATTTTTTTAATGTCTGTTGAATATAATCAATAGCAACGTGATATTTTGTGTAATTCCATTTGAATGTTACTGTGAGGGGATTTTAAAACAGATTTTTAGATTGTCTTAGTAATACCTGCTAGTGTTATTGCTGGTAATACCTGTAGTATAAATATACAGGTCATGTATTGACGTTTTCATTCAGTCTATGGTCTAATCTCACGTTTTATGACGTCACTCTCACGTGAAAAACACTGTGCGCGCGCCCGCGGTACACGCTTTTATCGCCGCGTGAAAATGAGTGTCTTTTTTCAGTTACCTTAAAGTAAAGTAAGTGAAATAAAAGCTGGTATGAAGACTGGAGAAAGTGATCTCTCTATTTCCGCATGACTTCAGTGCACAGCAGCTTTGAGCGCGCGGCCGCGGGGGGCGCTCCTGCTCCACACTCTGTCCTGTCGTTTTGCCCTGGGCTGGACCGGCCTGGGCCTGACAGTGACCGGCCCAAAAAGTGCCTCGGCCCACCAGGACAACTCCTGGTGCTCCAGATGGCCCGTCTAACTCTGCATATGTGGGATAAGCAGCTCTCGAGGGCAAAATGTGTTCGCTGCTGCTGTCTGCATCTAATTAGAAAGTGTTTTATTAATATAATCAGGAAGTGCACATTAGCACGCTAAATGTTGTTAGTTTTACACACATGGGCAAAACTTCACAACACTGTTCTCTGAGAGAGAAAAGTGCTTCCAAACTTGACAGAATGAATAATTAGTGTTGTGGAAAAATAGGAAAAATACTCTAATACTAATACTCTACTAAAATATATCTCCTAATAATCCAGATGTGAAGCCTGGTGAATTATGAAATACAAAAAGGTTTATTCTTTGTTACAGCAGATATGGACAGGACCGTCTCTCCCCCAGAGCTCTGAATATTTAAGCACGGTCACATCTGTTCAAAGATGATGAACTTTTACACAGGTAGAACAACACAGTTTGTTGTGAGATGGGGACACTCACATGTCCATGTGTCTGTGGGACAGACTGACACAGTACAAATACATTTACACAAACATATGATACGATTTCCCTCACAACATGATACATGTACATTTCCATCATAATGAGGATGAGAAATGTCATAGTAAATGCTGATTACAACAAAAATTAGAAGTACATTTTTGCTGATATTGCAGACTTATGAAACAGCTTAACTCCACAATATCAGAAAACTGCAGGAGAGAAAACTGTCCCATGGATGAGGACGAGGACAAGGTCATAGGCACAGAGAGCAACAAGTACAATGGTTCAGGGAGGCCATCGAGATCTGGAAAACGTGCCCTGTAATAGGCACTGAAATACTGAAATTTTGTGTCACGATTATCATGGCCAAAATTATTGATTGTACGATTATATCACGATAATTATTAAGGTTGCCGACAGTTCAAAAATATTCTGAACATGAATAATTATCATTTTAATGTTATAAATAAGTTCCATAAACAACCTTTATGCAGTTGTACTTTGTTATAAGTGAAAACAAACTACGATCGGAGAACATCAGGGAGAAGTTGTTTTTTTCTGCACATTTTGGTGATATAATGGAGATTATCTTTAGATATAATGGAGATTATCTTTAGATATAATGGAGATTATCTTTAGATATAATGGAGATTATCTTTAGATATAATGGAGATTATCTTTGTCAGCGATTATCATGATAATAAAATGTCCCACCAACAATTATTGTTGACCTTTTTAATCACGATAAAGGATATTATTATTTATTGTCCCTACTCTGTAAATCGAGATGAGGAGCCGTACTAACTTTGTCACACCTGGGATACAGGTTCTGAAAAAGTAGAACAGCAGATGGAGCTGTCGTCCTTTGTGAAAGTAGCAAAACAGCAACATCTGTTAAATGAGCTGAGCAAACAGGTCAAAACATCACATGGCACTTCTGAGGAAGGCAGCAGAGTGCAGCTGAAACTGTACAAAACTAGCCTTGACAGCAAGAAGAATTTTCTCAATTTTTGTGAGTTCACAAACTCTGAAGAGTCTGTCTTGCTCAGCCCCGGCTTTAGCGTTTGCATGTGACAGGTCCTGCATCAGCAGTGCTGCAGAGATTGACCAATCACAGGGCAGCACTGTGGTTTAGGGCGAAAGCCAGCACCAAACAGACAAGAAATAACAGCCATCTCTGCTCATCTGTAGAAGTCCTAGCAGTGTGGAGCTAATGTTAGCATTTACAACACTGCAGACAAACGGTTTGTTGCTTCATTGCTCCAGTGGAGGTTACAGTGGCCACAGAAACAGCTGTGGAGGAATGAAGCTGAGCTGGACATAGCACAGGTCAAAGCTCAGCGCTGTAAATGTAGTCACACAGTTTGAGTCTGCCGAGCATTTATGGACTTAAAAACCACCGGGATGCTTAGAGTTGGACAATTTAAATCTAATCATGAATTAACTTTTAGACTGGCCTCAAAAAGTTTTAAAAATTTGTCAAATTTATAAAAACCAAACTGTTACGTGGGATCAAATTAGCAGGTGCATTTGATGAATCTTCTTTTTGTTATTTTTGTTGATGTTTCTATTGTGTACAGAGTATCATTTCTTCACATGTATCTCCTTTTGTATTATTCTGACAAAGACCCACACACATGTGTATGATTCATCCAACAGCACAGTCTTTGGTATCTCTCTTTTAAACCTTTGGGTTGACCTTTGTCACTGACACTTTTGTGTTTTATAAAGCACATTTGTGATTACCATTACTTTTATTATTATTATTATTATTATTATTATTATTATTATTATTATTATTATTATTACATTTGTGATATTTTTATAGTTAAAATTGGGCTTTGTGGACAAATACTAAGCAACGGCTACATCAGTCCTGTATTAGTGAAGACTGTAAAAACACCAGGTGCTCCTGGAGAACATTTACTTGAAGAGAAGAGACGAGCCAAAACTTGCCTCAAAAAGGAGGTATCCTGGTATGCAGAAAAAGTCAAAGCACACTGACCACCAGTAGTGCCTTCTACTGTTGCTGCCTCTCCAAGAGCATCTGACGTTTTTAGTCTCATACACAATGTTTGACCCAGAGACACATGTCCTTAGCTGTCTTAAACATGTCGTGTATTAGTATTGCCACTTGTGACACTGTAACAGCCACCTAAATGATTGACATGCTTGTGTATTTAAGCGACCGCCTCAGTGGCTACTGTAAATGTAAAATAAATTACTCATATCCTTGTGTTGTTTTCAGATGCTAAGTGCCCCTGTGTGACTGATTACGTGGACTCGCTTTCCTGTGTGCTGAACAGCACTGGTACAAGAGACTCCAGCCCCTACACTCTAAACTTCCGCGGGTAAGGCCTTCCAAATGCCTCCTCAATTCAAGGCTACTGTCTGATGTTGGCAGCAGGCCTGGGTCTACAGGGGTGCAAAAGGGCACAGTGCACATCATTTAAAAGACCTACTATTGGAGGCATATCATAAAATCCTCCAACTAAGTAAGTTCCCAAGCCCTGCTTGAGATCTGGAGAGGGTCCTCTGGTGCCTACTGCTCCTGACAGGCTGCCCCAGCAGCACTGAAGGATGGAATTGAAGGACAATACTGTGAAGTGTATCTCACCTTATATATAGTAGCACTTACAAAGGGTCCTTTTATTTCAGTGAGTGTTCAGTAAACAAGTTTACACTGTTCACGTGTGAGCTGGTGCAGAGCCATGGTGAACACAGATGTGCTCAGCAGATCCCTGAGTTGTGTTTGTCCACTGAAGCTTCCTTCACCATCGATCTCCAGCACAATGTGTCCAAAGACCGAGTGCAGAACAACTTCAGGCCTGCACAATGCAGTAAGTGGCACACATGGATTCTTTTAAAACACTTCAGAAGCAGTTAATATGTCAGAGTGGTGGCTCATGTGGTCGTGGCTAAATTGTCTTTATATTTAATGTCCTCCTTTAACAGTGGTGGTGCGAGAGTGTAGGACCTTATAAATTAGGCAAACTCTTTTAAGGTTGACCATGTTGTTTAAGTCCAGCAGTCTATACTTTTTCGGAAAGTGACAGTGATGGTGGGAAATGGGTTTTTATTAAGTATTTTTAGTTTTCTTTTGTAGAGCTTTTCAGTGGTTTTAAGTGTAGTGGGACAGGCAAGAGACCAAGTGGTTAAACAATAGTCTATGCAAGAGCTAATCATAGAGGAAGTTTTAGCAGCACTCATGTTTAAATTATGTTATTCTGGATGTAACAAAAATTCTGATTATTGAATTGAATTACCTGGACACTTTTTTACGTGACTTTTAAAGGACAATGTTGGGTTTAAGATGACTCTAAAGTTTTTTTTTTAATTCTGGGACCAGATCAAATTCTACTCTGTTAAGAAAGACATTTAGTTAGTTCAGTATGACGCTGTGAAAAGATACAGACCATTTTTGTGGTGTTCAACAAGAGTCCTTAAGTCAGTTATGCACAGATGATAAGGCAGCTGTGAGGTCATGAGCAGCTTCCTGAATGTTTGTGACTTGAGTCTAGATGATTGTATCATCCACACACAGTGGGGCAAAAAGTATTTATTCCGCCACCAACTGTGCAAGTTTTCCCACTTAAAAAGATGAGAGAGGCCTGTAATTTTCATCATAGGGTCATTTCAACTATGAGAGACAAAATGAGAAAAAAAAAATCCAGAAAATATGATTTTTAAAGAATTTATTTGTAAATTATAGTGGAAAACAAGTATTTGGTCTATAATTAAAGTTCATCTCAATACTTTGTTACAGACTTTCAACTTCCTCCTAAGATTTTCTATGGGGTTGAGATCTAGAGACTGGCTAGGCCACTCCAGGACCTTAAAATGCTTCTTACGAAGCCCCTCCTTCATTGCCTGGGCGATGTGTTTGGGATCATTGTTATGCTGAAAGACCCAGCCACGTTTAATCTTCAATCCTCTCGCTGATGGAAGGAGGTTTTCACTCAAAATCTCACGATACATGGCCCCATTCATTCTTTCCTTTTCAATTAAATCATTTATTATTTTACACCTGTCCCAAAGTTTTTGTCATTCATGTTACGATGAACATATTTGGCTGATCTCTACAAAGATGGTACTAATTGACACTATTTTAGTTTATTTTGTTAAACATTTGACACACAGGGCCTCACTGTTCTCAGGTTGGCGGAGCGTCTGACACCACATCTTGTCTCGTTGCAGGGCAGGGGGAGGTGGGGGTTGGATGTGCCTAAGCAAAGATTGAAGGAGCTGGAGTTATTCCAGTGTAATGTTTTGCCTCCATACATATTTTTTAATAATGTTGATGTGGATGTTCTAAATACTGTGTTTGACGTAAGGATGCACTGATTTGATACTGGTAACAGATAGCGAAAGCGAACATTTGCTGGATTGGTTATCGGCTTCTGAATATCTGTTCTGCTGATATCCTGGTTGGATATATAAATATAATAAGACTATTTCCTGGTTGTAGTTGGCCCAGAAAGTCTCATAATGTTTGAATTTGTATTTATACAGAGTTGTTACTTGGGGTAAATAACAGCTACATGACACGCATAGAGCAGTTTTGACTTGTTTTATTTTTGTTTAAATAAATACTATAGAGAAAACTCTAGTATTGGAATCAGTATCAGAGCTGAACAAGCTGGACTGGTGCATTGCTAGTTTACAACACACAACCAGATAACTACAGATTTGTTTTGTGTGCAGTAAAAACTCGTGCTCCTAATGCCCCAGACCTGACGTCGACTGCAGACCAGTGGAACATCACCTGGATCAGTAACTACGAGGAACATGATTATCTAAGTGAAGGGCTGGAGTTTGATGTGCTGCTCCAGAGCTCTCCTGATTTGTGTTTCCCTCCCAAGTGCAAAGTAAACAAATAGACTATTTGAGCGATTTATTGATTCACATCTTTTGTATGATATTAATAATATTATAACAGTCTTATCATCTCAGGTCACAATTCCCTCATCTGTGTGTAACGTGTGAAACGTCCAAACTCCAGCCCAGTTCATTGCTGTGTGCCCGGGTGCGTTCTAGGCCTTCGGGTTATGACTATGGATCGGTGTGGGGCGAGTGGAGCCCTCAGACCTGCTGGAAAATTAATTCAAACACTGGTACATATTAATATGTAAATAGAAGTCCAAGTTATGTGTTATGTATTGACCAATAATTACACTAAAATGATTAGATTCATTCAATAGTATCTATAATATTTGTCATCACAGGGCAGGAAAGCAGCACATCTGTGATGTGGACATGTTTGGGAGCACTGGGGGGGCTGCTCCTCGTGGTTCTGTCCATCTCCACAGTCAGGTGTGTTTCACCTCCAGTTTCACTTTCAAAAGGATACTGCCAAAACTGACATGTTCTGCTTTGAAAAAGGTACTACTGGAGGATTATGAAAGCACAGATCCCATCACCTGCCCCTTTTTTCCAGTCTCTCTTTCGTCAATATGATGGGCATCTCAAGGCAAGTGCCATTTTGGCTTTTGTTTAAAAAGGAGGAGTGGATTTAAATTTACACTGCAGGATGTTTCTGTGGAAAGCCACGTCTGTCTGGAGATTGTACAAAAAAGAAAAACAAAACACCTAAACAGTTTACTAGATTTGATTTTGAAATATTAAGTATGAACTAAATATTAAGCAGAGTTGTGGACTTTTATATTTGTTATTTGACCGTAGTCAAACAAACACACCCTACACACGCACACACCCTATACACACACACACACACACACACACACACACACACCCCATGCACACACATCCTACATATACACACACACCCTACATACACACACCCTACACACACACACCCTACACACACACACACCCTACACACACACAGCCTACAAACACCCTACACACACCCACCCCAACACACTCTGCACTGAGGAACCTTGTGAGTCATGAGGACTCAATTCTACAGTTTCATAATATAATTACACTAATAATGCTTCCAAAAATGTCTGCATTATTTAGATTTATTTATATATTTATAAGTAAACAATTAATATTTTGAGTGTAATGGGGTTGTCTGACGTTTAAGTAATTGTGTTTTGTGTTTTTTAGGACTGGCTCTCTACTCACTGCACTTTTAACCTTGAGGACAAGTTGACCACTGAAATTGTGATAGTTGAGTTCATTCCAAAGGAGCCAGAGGAGCTCCAGGATTTCCAAAGCACAGAGTTTCCCCTGGACGTCACGCGGAATGACAGCTCCTATGTGGGTGTGGCTGATCTTGAGTCTCCATCGCTTTTAACAGCCATGTGTCCGAGCTTCAGCACTTCCTATACTCAGCTCCCAGGATTCCTGTGGGGGGAGTCCAGGCCTGTGGAGATGGATGAGGCTTTTGTCTGTCACCAGCAACACTAAAGCCCTGTACATATATAAAGTACAGTCCAGATCCATGTTTTATAACTAACACGGATTTGGACTCTTTCAAGCCAAAGTCGGATCATGTGTTAAGTTTATTTGTTGTGAGTCATTGGTGGAGGCTGGAGATGGTGCAGATTGGCATCTTCCATCAGTGTATCCCTGGAAAGTAGTGTCCCACCACAAAGTGAATGAAAAATGACTCGAGTGTAGCACTTTGAGAGGTTTTGACAAGCCTGTAAAGTGTGTTACAAGTGTAAGGCATTATTATTATTATTATTATTATTATTATTATTATTATTATTATTATTATTATTATTATTATTATTATTATTATTATTATTATTATTATTATTGTGTGGGTGGATATTTATCACGCTGTGGGGACCATAGGTGAGTAGCTACTCAGTTACTTGATTTACTTTTGAAAGAATTTGAAATCTCGCTCAGGCTTAATCAGCTCTGGTGATTAGTGATCGCAAAAAGTGTTTCTGAAGCTTTATAAATCTTGTGTTTTAAATGTGCTTTTTGGACTTAAAGCTGCCGTGTTGTGGTGATGTTAGCATGTAGCTGGACATACATGTGGAGACATATTGTCCTTGTTGAAGTGGTCGATTACGTCAAGCTCTGTTTGGATATTCAATCTCTGCAAATTAGCCTAGTGGTCTAGACTCAAGCTTCACGTAAGTCTAATTGTATTTAAAAACTAGTTTTGGTGGACAGCTAAACCATGTTTTGTCTTTATTTTAAATGTATTTCTCCTGTGTGCTTGCTCTTTGCAAATAGTTAATTGTCAGAGATTTTACTTATCATTTACTTATTAGCTAGCCAGCTAACCAAATTGCTGCTACTAGATTTGAGTTCATCTGGATTTCTTTCTGTTCTTTCTTTATCTTTATTTGTACAGGGAGACCCAATGAGAGCACTTAGACTCTCTTTTACATGGGTGCTCTGTTTAACATACAATACAAACTGAAAACAAACAAGTGTACAAGTCCATATAAGACATTAAAAACAAGTGTGAGTGTAAAAATGTGTTATTAATTCAATTGCAATTGTGTTACCAACATAACCAGTTCTTTTTATTTTTTATTTTATTTTATTTTATTTTTTGAGTGTATTCCATTTTTGTGAAGCAAAACCGCTAAAAGCCTCTTTTCCGTCTCAGTCTTGGTGGAGCTAGTCCTTAGACTTAACATTTAAATCTGACAATAGTTTTGTATCAATAAAATGGTACAACTCTGATTTTTTTTTACTAGAGAATATGCTTGTTTTGAGGTTCCACTTGTCCCTGTTGCACATGTTGTAGTCTGTGACACATTACATGTGCTCAGCTCATGTGCAGCTGCTGTGTCCCTGTGTGTGGTGAGTTGTGCTCTCTGTTTTCTCCCTGCAAATGAAGCTAGCCCTGCTTTATGTTCAGGTAATACATGTTACGTGTAGATCATGTGTTATATTTAGGTTGTAAAAATTAGATTTTGGTGCCTTAGAACAACATTATGGTAACATTATGTAGCTAATTATTTTAGATTGGACCTAAGCAGGCGTTAACAAGAAAACGAGATTTTAGTGAACTTTACCTGTATGAAACAGACCTCAGGACGCCCCGTGTGTACGCCTCGGGCTGTTTAACAGATACAGGTGAAACCAGGCGTATACATAGATTATATAAAAGACACATACATTTTTTTTCTCACTGTCTGACATAAAATCAGACTACATTTTTCCTGCTTTAGGTCGATTAGGTTTACCAAAATTATTTATATTTGCTAAATGCCAGAATAATGATAGAAGGAGACAATTTTTCATTACTTTCTTCAGTCAGAAGTATTTGACACACACCTCTAAACTGAATGTCACACGTTGTGGATTTCCTTCCACAAGCTTCTCACAATAGTTGGCAGGAATTTTGGCCCATTCCTCCAAACAGAACTGGTGTAACTGAGCCAAGTTTGTAGGCCGCCTCGCTCACGCATGCCCTTTCAGGTCTGTCCATACATGTTCAATAGGACTGAGATCAGGGCTTTGTGATGGCCACTTCAAACATTGACTTTGTTATCCTTAAGCCTCTTTGTCACCAGTTGGCAGTATGCTTTTGGAAGACTCATTTGTGCCCAAGCTTTATCTTCCTGGCTGATGTGTTGAGACGTTGCTTCAGTATTTCCACATAATATTCTTTCCTCATAATGAATCTATTTTGTGAAGTGCACCAGTCCCTCCTGCAGCAAAACAACCCCACAACATGATGCTGCCACCCCCGTATTTCACAGTTGGGATGTTCTCAGACTTGCAAGCTTCCTCCTTTTTCTTCCAAATGTAACAGTACTCATTATAGCCAAACTTTTTTTTTTTATGTTTCTTTTGGAGTAGTGTCTTCTTCCTGCAGAGTCTTTCAGTCCATGTCAGTTCAGTCCTTGTTTCACTGTGGATAATGACACACTCTTACCAGCTTCAGCAGCATCTTCTCAAAGTATTTTGCTTTTCTTCTTGGGTTGATCTGCAGTTTTCAGACCAAAGCACGTTCATCTCTGGGACACAGAACCCGTCTCCTTCTTGAGCACTTTGATGTTTGGACAGTCCCATGGTCTTTATATTTGTGTATAATAGTTTAGACAGATGAATGTGGCACCTTCAGGCATCTGGAAATTGCACCCTTGACTGATTTCCTTTGACTTTCCCAAGATGTTACACAAAGAAGCAGTGTGTTTCAGGTGTGACTTCAGACACATCCATAAATGTGTCTCTAATTAACTCAAAAGTTGTCGATAATTTTCCAGAAGCATGACCTCATCATCTGGGTTTTACCAAAGTGTTTAAAGTCATAGTAATCTTATTCTATATAAACTTCTGACTTTGGAGAAAGTAATCAAAAATTGTCTAAAGTATTGGGGAAAATATGAGTAACTTAAAGAGTAACTACCGGGACGTAAAATCACATTTATAATTTGAAGTTAAATTAATTTGAACAAACAAAGCATTCATTAAATAATGCATAAAATCTGGTATTTTCAAACAGACACAAAAGTGAGCAAAACTACATCATATCTGAAGGAATCATTTCATATAGTTACATAAAGTTCGAGTCACTTGTAGACTGACTCCCCACCTCTGATTACAGCTCATGGTTTGACCTTTTGTGACTCGGACAAAGACCATTCCTTTAATTCAATTCAATTCATTTATTTTTGTAACGCCCAAAATCACAACAACAGTTGTCTCGAAGGGCGTTCATGTTTTGGTTGATGGGGGAAACCGGAGTACCCGGAGGAAACCCATCCAGACACGGGGAGAAACATGAAAAACTCCACACAGAAAGGCCTGGTGACCCGGGGATCGAACCAACCTTCTTGCTGTGAGACATGAGTGATGGCACTCAGTCACCGTGCCGCCAAGACACAAAAAACAAAACAACAGGAAGAATCAGACACAACAAGAAAAATCAGACACAACAGGAAAAATCAGACACAACAGGAAAAATCAGACAACATAAGAAATCGGCCAGGAGACCAGACGAGGAGGAGGAGAGCCGGGCGAGGAGGAGGAGAGCCAGGCAAGGAGGAGGTCCAACTGTCATCGGGGCATCTGAAAGAGATACACTCCACAGGGGGAGTGGGACAGGGGACAACATGTGAATAGCATTGCTGATGAGAAAATAGGACAAAGTAGAGGATAGTGCTCAGGTTGCCATACTTCCCCCAGCTAGTTACTCCTACTGCAGCTTATCTTATCCCGGGTTTTAATAACCCTAACTCCCTCACTAAGTAACCTGGTCTATACCGAAGAGGAAGGTTTTAAGCCTGGTCTTAAATACAGAGACTGTGGGGGCCTGTTTAACATCAGCAGGGAGTTGATTCCATAGCACAGGAGCTTGGTAACTGAATGCTCTCCCTCCCACTGTACTTTTGGACACTCTAGGAACCACTAATAGTCCTGCATTCTGAGAGCGGAGTGCTCTGTTTGGCTGGTACGGGACAATAGCATCTTGCAGATAGGATGGGGCCATACCGTTTAGGGCTTTGTATGTCAGGAGGAGGACTTTGAATTTGATTCTAAGCTCGACAGGAAGCCAGTGCAGATATTTTAGTACAGGACTGATGTGGTCTCTTCTTTTAGTTCCTGTTAGGACTCTGGCCGCTGCATTTTGGACCAACTGGAGGCTCCTTATAGTACTTTTGGGGCAGGCGGCAAGCAGGGAATTACAGTAATCAAGTCTGGAAGTAACAAATGCATGGATGAGTTTTTCAGCATCGTTTTTAGGTAAAATATTTCTAATTTTAGTTATATTTCGCAGGTGAAAGTATGCGGTTTTACAAGCTAGGTTTATATGGGCTGTGAATGAGAGATTTTGATCAAATAGGACTCCAAGATTTTTTACAGTAGGGCTAGAAGCTATATTCACATTGTCGAGTGAGAATATCTGGTCTGACAGAGAATCTCTTTGACCTTTGGGACCAACGACAATGACCTCTGTTTTTTCAGGATTTAAGAGCAGGTAATTCAAGGTCATCCAGGTTTTGATGTCCTTCACACAGGCACTGAGTTTATCTATTTGATCAGTCTGATTTGGTTTCATTGATAAGTACAGCTGAGTGTCATCAGCGTAGCAGTGAAAATTAATGCCATGTTTTCTGATAATGTTACCCAATGGCAACATATACAGAGTAAATAGGATTGGACCAAGCACAGATCCTTGTGGAACACCACAGGCTACTTTAGAACAGGGAGAGGTGCTCTGGTTTATACTAACAAACTGGTACCTATCTGATAGATAGGATTTAAACCATTTGAGGGCGGTCCCTCTGATTCCAATGTCACATTCTAACCTCTGCAGTAGAATGTTGTGATCAATGGTGTCAAACGCTGCACTGAGGTCCAGTAGGACCAGGACTGAAGCCAGCCCGTTATCAGCAGCTAGTAGTAAATCATTTGTTACTTTAAGCAGTGCAGTCTCTGTGCTGTGGTGAGCTCTGAATCCAGATTGAAATTTTTCAAATATATTATTGTCCTGCAGGTGGCGGCAGAGCTGTTTCACCACAACTCGTTCTAGAATTTTTGAGAGGAAGGGAAGATTAGAGATAGGTCTGTAGTTGACTAATTCATCAGGATTTAGGTTAGGTTTTTTCAAAAGGGGTTTAATCACAGCATACTTAAAGGACTGAGGAACGTAGCCATTTTCTAACGACATATTTAATATGTTATGGATGGAATCTATTATTAGGGGGAGGGCTTCTTTGAGGAGTCTGATTGGAATAGGGTCGAGCAAACAGGTTGATGGTTTTGACGACATGATGACTGAGGTAATCTCCACCTCATCAACAGGAGTAAATTTATCTAATATTATTAGAGGATCCATATGGGATATTGGCATTACAGACTGGATTTGCTCAGAGCTGATTTTTGGAGTAGCTTTGTTAATTTTGTCTCTAATGGTTGTGATTTTGTAATCAAAGAAGTGAAGAAAGTCATCACAACTAATGTTCGAGGGGATAAGAGACTCATTAGCAGTGTGGGAGTTTGTCAGCCTGGCTACAGTGCTGAACAAAAATCTGGGGTTATTTTTGTTTACTTCTATTAGATTTGAATAGTATCTAGTTCGGGCTTTCCGCAGAGCGGCCTTATAAGTGAGCAGGCAGAGCTTCCATGCCTTCAGAGACTGCTCAGAGCGCGAGCGGCGCCAAAGCTTCTCTGTGCGTCTTACATGTTGTTTGAGTGTCCTGAGCTGTAACGTGTACCATGGAGCCGGAGGTCTTGGTTTAATGCTTTTCTGTTTTAGCGGAGCTAAAACAGAAAAGCATTACTGCTCTGATGAAGACTCGTGTAGAACAGTTTAGTTTATTGGTTCATTTTAACAGGGACTATGCGTAACCAGATTCATCTCCTACAGGAAGAGACGCTTTACACCAGATTCAGCTAAAGCTAGTTTCTGTTTGCAGTCCCAGAGTCATCTTAACAAACTAACAAAATCAAAATACAAACAAATATCCACCCATTTAAAAACAAACCATGCATTCTCCCATTCTTTCATTTAAAAACACTGCACATTTCAGCATTTAATGTGACTCAAATACCATGTTAGAAATGATATAAGTCCACATTATAATTTACCACAGTGTGTGCAAATACAAAATCCGTGTTGACAGGACTTTTCAAGAAATCACTGAGGTCAGAGGAGAGTCACAATGTTTGGGTGTTGTTTGAATAAAAGATGACAGACAATCCTTATTTCTTGTCTGAATGTGGCTGTAGCGGGCGGCTCATTGGCCCCCGTTCCAGCCTTGCATCTTGGGTGATGTCATGAGCAGGGTGTGGGTCATGTGATGGGCTGACTCTGGTTCACTTCTGTTCTGATTCTTCCCCAGCGCACGGTAAGTCCTGCTGATCTCTCAAACCCTGGAAATGAAAACTAATCTGTGCAGACGCTTTCGTAACCAAACCCAATCTGTTCTATCAGTTATCTCTTCCGATCTGTATCTCCTCCAAACTTCTAATTTAATATTGTTAGTTTCAGTTAGTCTCAGTCAATGATCTCGCTCGGCTTGATCTAATTTGAGCCCATGGATATTCCTGTGACTCTCTCCTCCTTTCACAAATCTTTTTCTGTTCATATGACAGGTTTTGACTTACATAGAGGTAATTTCATAATGGTTCCTGGCAATCATAACGTAAACAAGATACACAGCAGTTATGATTAGACAAATACAAATAAAATACAGCACTTTTATTTCTTTAAATGAAGGTTTAAACTGTCAGAAAAACACCATCCTTGTGCGTAAACTGCATTTTGGAGGGAGTTTTAGGCGTTGATGACACAGGCAGAGGATTCTCCTTTAGAACTCAGCGCTACGTCTGGTGTTTTTGTACATTTCTTCTCAACGTTTTACCGCAAACTGCTGCATAACTGATGTAAAACTATAATAAATATTTAGCCCAGGTACTATTCCACCAAACCAAGAATTAGAAAACCTGCCATATGTACCAAAAAACAGTTTAAAGTGTTCATAGCACAAAACACTCACTATATTTGATTTTTATGACTTCTGTTTTAACTCTTTCACTGCCAGTTAAGTCTTTTTTTTAAGTTCATATATCAGTTTTCCTACCAACAATAACAGTGGGAACAGCAGTAGCTTTGAGGCAAAAAGTGCTATTTTGTTTATTTATTTTTAGGTCTATTAAATGATCCAAATGTTTCTAGTGAAGGTGTGTGGAGTTTAAAAACACAGTGGAGCACTTCCTGTATTACTTAATGACATCACAAGGTGGAACAGAGTGTTGTATAATGAAGAAACAACATCATAACAGATCGGAAAATAGCGTAATATGGGTCCTTTAAAGTTCAATAGTTTCAAGACTGTACTTAAAGGTGCATTATGTAACTTCTCTGGTGGAGGGTCTGCTACTGGCTTGTGTCCATGGAGATATTATAACTTTGTTTGGAATGTTTCACAGTATCTTGCATTTATTATGGGTTTTTCTATTGATACGTTTCAGCTGATGTCATCAACATTCCCTGGAGGTGTGATGCTAACTGTAGGCACTGCTCTGTCAGAAGTTCTGTTAGACTTTAATCTGAACTTTGTTTTTAACACAGTCTGACCAGAAAAAGCTGATTTAGCTGGAACTTCAACAGGTGAGATGTGCTGTTGAACAAGTATCTCTCACATAACATTACAGTCACAGGCTAGCTAGCATTAGCCAGTAGTTTTCCGTTAGTCACTCTCATCTTTTTGTTGAAAATCAAACTCCTAAACAAAACCATGAACACTTGAGTTTTCAGATGATCTTAAAACTTTGCTAATTGCATTGTGTCTCTGTGGTAACTGCTGAACATTAGACCATAGAGATACATGTAGAACACCCACAGCGGGATGTCACTGTAAAGTATCAATTGCTAAAAATAATATCTGATACCATGCATTCTTACTGTGAGTGGTGCATGTACATTCTCTTGTCTCTATGGAGATGTAATCACTTTGACTGGAATTTTCCACAGTCTATTTCCATGGAGACGACCAGGTGATGCCTCCAGACTAAAACAAGCAAACTGTGGTACTTTCTTATGGTTCCCTAGTGGTAAAAAGTGAACAGATTCTGCGATGTTGTGTGACAGAGGCTGAGCTAATCATGGACAGGAAGCTGGACCTGACTCGTCTGTCGGATGAGGAGGCCAAACACGTATGGGAGGTCATCCAGAGAGACTTCACCCTGAGGAAGAAGGAGGAGCAGCGCCTCGGGTCAGTACTACTCATGGGACTTTTGGCTCTTTTATGGGATTAGAATCTTTTTCATATTAAAAAGAGCCGGATGGCAGGTCAGATTTCAGATTTGTTGACCTGGTTTATGGTTAGTATCTTTGAAATAACAACAAACTGGCAAGAATGTTCAGTGTCTTCTCTGTCAGTGTCAGTGAAAAAAATGAAAGTAAAGAAATGATGTCTTGACAATAACCTTATAAAATCATTATTCAACAGTCATAATCGGCTGAATGACAATAATGACAATAATAATAATAATAATAATAATAATAATGACAATAATAATAATAATAATAATGACAATAATAATAATAATAATAATAATAATGACAATAATAATAATAATAATAATAATGATAATAATGATAATAATGATAATAATGATAATAATAATAATAATAATAATAATAATAATAATAATAATAATAATAATAATAATAATAATAATAATAATAATAATAATAATGATGTTAAACATTTGTGTATCATAAGTTTATTCAAAAATAGTGAAAAAGTTATATAGGCTCTTCATCTGAAATTATGACATCAACAAAATCATACGTATTTCCTACAAGTATTTTCCCATTGAATGAAGTAATAATTACAAAAACATGAAACCCATGTGCACTTTGACGGTTAAACACACTGTGCATGATATTCTATTGTCTGTCAGTGTCTGCTCCACTTGACTGACAGATCATTTAGCTTAAAACAAAACCAGATATGCCACAAAACAAATAATGAAAAACAAATGAGTGAACCTAATCAAAACAAATGAAATGTCTGTTCTACACTATGACGCCTGTCCTTCTGTGTCTTCTGTGTCTTCTGTTGTCAGTGAAATACATAGAGGATCTATATGAGACATAATTTAACTTAACTCAAACAGTGTTTTTTCCAGTATTTTCTCATCTTGAATTCACTTTCAAAAAATGTGACTGCATTTAAGAGAAGAAAAGAAAAGTGCTACAAGAGTCTGTAGAGTGTTGATCTCCATAGTCCAGTGTATCAGGCCACTCTTCATCCATCTCTGCATTAACACGTCTGCTGGCTCATTTTGTGAGCGAGTTCTTGTTGAAAGAATTGTTTATTTGGAGTAAGTCACAGTTAAGTCACACGGCCATGCTCAGACAAAGAGCTTCTATGAGACTGCGATTCCCAGCAGCCCCTGGGGCTCAGTACTGTCTGTCATGTGACTTGTCTGCAAAACATGCATTAAAAAACAATAGCACAGGAATGAGTCAGCAGTGAACCAGAATCTGATCATGTTTTCTAATGTTCTGGCTTCATTAGGTGTGGTGATGTCATCAGTGTTTGATGGAGGGAACATGGAATATTGGTGCATTCCAGTTGTCCTCAGAGGTCAAATTATCCGAGGTCCCATTTATACATGACAACTAGAACTAGCAGCAATATGTCTAGGAAACTTGGAGAACATTTAAAATTCTGAATTAGAAAATCCAACATGGCGGTGCCCTGCGTTTGAATAAAGTCTGATATCTGACAGTTAAAATATTGATTGTACTCCCTTAATCCCCCCCGTCCACCCACTTCAGTGAACCGGCCCCTGCACAGCCCTTCAGCCTCTCATAAATGTGCTGTTTTGCTCTGTTATGTATATGTTGCTAATGTGTACATGGCTCTAATATCAAGAAAAGCAGAATTTCACTCTCAAACGTTGCTTAAACTATTAATGCAGTGACAATATCCGGGTTACCAAATGAACTTAAATACACATTTTTCTGATTTAAGCACTTTCTTAGTATTTATTACTTTATTGAATCTTGTTTTTCTGACTTGAACTGGAACCGGCATTCGATGTTGAACACTGACATTACTGAAACTTCATTCTGAGATCAGAGTGTTGATCTGCTAATAGGGTGTGATACTATGAACATTATCAACATCTGCCATTAGCACTTTCCACCATAGACATTTACAGATGGGAAATGATCTCTGCCCATTGCTACAACATGATAATTTAACAAGCCGAGGCTACGCAGAGTTACACCAAACTGAACGCTCCTTCACATACAAATGAATGGTACAGCCAATTCCCAAATGAAAGTATATAGTGTGTTTATTTCCTGATACTTATGTCATTTCTCTGCTCTCCTCACAGTCCCATGATGTAACAGAGGAGGTTTAGTGTCACTATGTTTACCAGAACCACACAAGTTCTGGGATCTCATCAGGAAGTTTGTTAGCCATTAGCTTTATACACTCATCAACAACACTTTTAACACTTTTAACAAGCCTTTTTTCATTTTCAAAAAGATCAGTTGAACATACAGAGGTTTGCAGGAGAGGTAACTACGCAAATGATTATTACATATGATAATCCGACTATAGTTTGTCAATATGGGCCAAGTGTAAGGGTCTGTCTGTCTGCTGTCCGCCAGGGACCTGAAGACTCGTATTGAGAAGGAGGACTCTAAGCGGGAGCTGCTGGGGGCCCAGACTGGACTGGGGGACTCTATGTGTATTTGCTGTCTGCAGCCATTCAAGTTTCTGCTCAACTCCAAACGCCAGTGTCTGGACTGTCAGCTGTACACCTGCAAGTCCTGCTCCCGCTACAACAAGAAGGAGCACGGCTGGGTGTGTGACAACTGCCGAATGACCAGGTATACACACAATACATGTACACAATACATGTACACAATACATGTACACAATACATGTACACAATACATGTACACAATACATGTACACAATACATGTACACAATACATGTACACAATAAGGTACATACATGTACACACAGGGAAGCACATCAAAGGACTTCATGAGTATGGGTATTACTCTTCTGGGGGTACTACACTTCTGTGGGGTATTACTCTTCTGGGGGTACTACACTTCTGTGGGGTATTACTCTTTTGGGGGTACTACACTTCTGTGAGGTATTACTCTTCTGGGGGTACTACACTTCTGTGGGGTATTACTCTTCTGAGGGTACTACACTTCTGTGGGGTATTACTCTTTTGGGGGTATTACACTTCTGTGGGGTATTACTCTTTTGGGGGTACTACACTTCTGTGGGGTATTACTCTTTTGGGGGTATTACACTTCTGTGGGGTATTACTCTTTTGGGGGTACTACACTTCTGTGGGGTATTACTCTTCTGGGGGTACTACACTTCTGTGGGGTATTACTCTTTTGGGGGTACTACACTTCTGTGGGGTATTACTCTTCTGGGGGTACTACACTTCTGTGGGGTATTACTCTTTTGGGGGTACTACACTTCTGTGGGGTATTACTCTTTTGGGGTATTACACTTCTTTGGAGTATTCATTGCTAATTGGAAAGTAAAATATTTTCACAGAATGAAAACAAAAAGTTAAAGTTAAAGAGTTAAAATATTCACAGAACACACACACAGTGCAGACGAATGAGAGTGTGGTGTGTTTTACAAAGTTTAAATAGATTTTATTACTCGTGGACAGAGGCGACAGTAGGATTATGTCTGTGAATGTGTGTGTGAATATGTCTGTGAATATGTCTGTGAATGTGTGTGTGTGGATATGTCTGTGAATGTGTGTGTGAATATGTGTGTGAATGTGTGTGTGAATATGTCTGTGAAGGGGTGTGTGTGAATGTGTGTGTGAATGTGTGTGTGTGAATATGTCTGTGAGTGTGTGTGTGAATATGTCTGTGGGGGTGTGTGTGTGAATGTGTGTGTGAATGTGTGTGTGAATATGTGTGTGTGAATATGTGTGTGAATATGTGTGTGTGAATATGTCTGTGAATATGTCTGTGAATGTGTGTGTGAATGTGTGTGTGAATATGTCTGTGAATGTGTGTGTGTGAATGTGTGTGTGAATGTGTGTGTGAATGTGTGTGTGAATATGTCTGTGAATGTGTGTGTGAATATGTGTGTGAAGGGGTGTGTGTGAATATGTCTGTGAATGTGTGTGTGTGAATATGTCTGTGAATGTGTGTGTGTGAATGTGTGTGAATGTGTGTGTGTGAATATGCGTGTGAATGTGTGTGTGAATATGTGTGTGTGAATATGTGTGTGTGAATGTGTGTGTGAATATGTGTGTGTGAATATGTGTGTGTGAATATGTGTGTGTGAATATGTGTGAATGTGTGTGTGTTTTCTTGATATAAAGCTCTTTTAGCCTTGAAAGTGGAAAAGCGCTGTATAAAAATGTGTTTGTGTGTGTTATTGATGCATTTCCATGTTTTTTTCAGTGAATGTTCCTCTTCTTTTCCTCTTTTCTCAGAGTCCTGAAGATGGGCACTCTGGGCTGGTACCACGATAATGTTCGTAACCGTTTCAAGCGATTCGGAAGTGCCAAAGTCATGAGGTCTCTGTACAAAAGGCTGAATGGAGACGGTCAGTGCGCTGCTGTTGTTGTTGTTGTTGTTGTTGTTGTTTGCTTGGTCAGTAGATCTAACATGAGGTGTGTGTTCTCAGGGAGGGATGACGACACACAGAGCATGCCCGATGTCCGCTCACGTGAGTCACACACACCTCTATCCAGACTTTCTTACACAACTCGACAACACAACCACAGTCAGATCAGAATCAGAGTGTGTTTTCTTGCCATTTAAGCAAAATTACATTAAAGCAACATTAAAGACCCATATGACACTATTCCTCATCACAAACACACCTGGAGTTGCGTTTTGTTTCATTCACACACGTTTAAACACACAAAACCTACATATTTACGCTCAGTTAGACCTCTCTCAAAACTGAAAACACTCCGTTCCACCTTGTGATGTCATCGTGCGGTAATACAGGAAGTGCTCCACCGTGATTTAAAAAAACTCCGTACAATTTCACTAGAATCATTTGGATCATTTCATCCCTTGAGCTGCCAATCTCTACTGAACTAAAGGTAAAAGGTCGCTTGAAAACTACCACTTCATGACATCACAAGGTGGAACGGAGCATTTTGAGCGCTGGAGCTGCACTACATGATCCTGGGGGCTTTTTTTTTTTGCTATTCTGTAAAAATACAAACGGTAACAGCAGACCAGTCATGCGCCTTCTTTCCCTGAGCATCAATATCACAACATTGGTTTGGATTATTAAAGGAATTATCTACTATACTGCGTCTACTGTGCTCTTACAGTTTTACAAAAGTACTATATCACACTCGAAGCTGAATTACGAGAATCTAAACCTGCGGATAGATTGAGCACACACGGGGCGAGAGATTTGTAGGATACATTTTAACCAAATAATGTGAACTGAAGGTTTTAAAATAAAGAATATTTAGGAATACATTTTGAGTTTGCTGAGCTCGTATAACAAGTACGACGATCAAAACACCACTGCCATTCTTTTTCATCATTAGTCCATTCATCTTTGCAGCCCCAGGAGCCAATAGATTTTCCAGATCATCAGCAAATTAACCTCCTGAGACCCGAGCTCTTGCGTCGCTTTATTCATTTCTCTTTGTTATTTGGGCTGATTGGACCTGATGAGTCTAAATACAAAGAATTATCTTTTTACATTATGTAGTTTCTGAGAAAAAAAAAAAAAAATGTAAATCAAATGTCCTCATATATGACATTTTACTCATTTTGATAAAACATTTAACTATTTATTAAGACCCTGAACACAGCAACATTTGTCCTGAGTAAAAACAAAATGAGAAACAACAATTGTGCCTTTTGGAACAAAGTGTCTCGAGTGAAGATCTGCAGACAGGAGCAGGAAGAAAAACAAAAAAAATACAAAAATAAAATATTCTAAACTGTTAAAAATGAATATATATAATACATTTACATTGTTGCTGTTCTTGTTGCTGTTATTCTTCATCTAATAATTTGCACTGTGGCGTAGACAAACCAAAAACATGTTGTCCACATATGAGGACGCCAGGACTCAGGAGGTTAAAGCTGATGTTGGCAAATTTCTAAAGCTGGTAGCCTCAAAATGATGAAAACAAAGAAACAACCTCAATTTTGCACATGAAATATGTTTGAAAATGATCACGGTTAGTTTTATCATGAAGGAGGAGTGACAAAAATCAACGCTCTGGGCGCCACAGGACACGTGAATGTGCTTCAGGTCGTGAACAGGACGTACAGGGGTAACACGGTGATGGTTTAGGTCGGATTCAGATCAGAGAAAGTCCTTTAGGTGTAAACTGGATATCAGCGTCGACACTGGAAACGCAAATGACAGACGTATGCGAGGATCGTTCTACTTTCCAATGCGATATTCATCTAATCGAAACTCAAAACACCAAATACTAACATAAATAGATGGTCCAACCTCGAAAGCGTTTGAGAATAAATCTGATTTCGGATCTAACGCACAAACTCGTGAAAGCTGTACTTGATTTGAACACGTTTACCTCATATCTACAGATTTGTACAATGGCGTTGACGAGGAGTACGCAGACATGGACGCTCAGAGACTCAAAGCTGTAAGTGTTCTCCCGTGTTTGTCTCTTTTACACAACCTTTAAAAAGACGCTCGCACTTACTTTTGTTCCTTTGTGCCCAGATGAGGAAGAGTAAACGTTTGCTTTCTGTTCATCCCATGGACTTTGACTCAGAGGAGTACTTCTCGTATTCACGCCGCCCCTCAGCTCAGGTTAGGGTCAGGGTCACATACATTTGGAACAACCAAATATTACAGTGTGTGAACTTCTTTTTTTGTTTTTTTTTTTGGTGGTGGTGGTGACTTTGTTTTTGGCCAGGCAGTGTATAAACTTCATTGTAGGACCCTTGTTTCTGTTGTCGTCTCCTGCTAATACAAGAATAAAAAAACAGAAATTTAGAGATATCAATTTGAAACTTATTTTGTAGTAGTATAAATAATAATAATATATATAAATAAAATAATAATAAATAATAATAATATAAATAAATAAATGAATAAATAAATAATAATAATAATAATAATAATAATAATAATAATAATAAATAATAATACATAAATAATAATACATAAATAATAATAATAATAATAATAATAATAATAATACATAAATAATAATAATAATAATAATAATAATAATAATAATAATAATAATAATAATAATAATAATAAATAATATATATATAAATAATAATAATAATGTAGTTTATATAAATGTAAGAAAAAAAAAGTCTTACATGTTTTTTCATCATGGGACATTTTCATATAAAAATAAGATGTTTTATGTTTTATGGCCAGAATTGACCATTTTTGGGGATATTCAAAACAGAAACATGAAAAGAGCCAGGTTTAAATTTCTTGCTTCTTTTTGTTGACTTTTATTTTTAATTATTATTATTATTTGTCTTGGGCAAATGGACATCTTTTCTCTTTGCATAGCCTAGGCAGCCACAATCAATATCAATCAACACAATGATACAAGAGAAAAATACAAATAAACAAAAACAGACAAGCAAAACACACACAAAAAAGGCAAAAAATGGTATCTCCGATTGCCCAAAAAGGAGTGGGAAGAAGAAAACTTTTTGTATTAGATGCTAAAAAATCTACAAAGGGGATTTGGGATCTTATGTAGTATTTGAGTAAACTACATTTGCCTAAAAATTCAAATTTCGCCACATTTTTTTAAACTTGAATAAATCAGATTTGGAATTAGATCAAAATCCTGCTGCACATTTCCTTAAAATCTTGTTAAGTACAAGTCTCTAAAGTTTGTCCTTATGTCGCTATGGCAGAAAAATGCACTGAAGTTACAATAGAGGCAAGTTGAATTAAATATTTAAACATGTTTCAGGGCAGAGTGGACAGTTTTGTTGTTCCCACATGAAAAGTTGTTGCTAAGAGACCAATCTGAAAAAAAAAAAAAAGTTTTGCCTGTAGCATCTCCTCTGGACAAATGTCTCCATGTTTGCAGCTCATGCAGGAGGAGCGTGGCTACATGGACTACGATGTTTACGGACACCGCGGACATCGGAGGAAGAGCATGGACCGGTACAACATGAGAGCAGGTGCGTGCCAGGTGAGGGGGCGGAGCCGTGTGAGGGGCCCGGCGAGTGACCCTCTTCTCTCCGCTTTTTCAGATGACTACGGTGACGGCCGCATGGTCCACACGCGCTCTCTGTCCAAGATCTCGGCCGTGGCTCGGCAGCAGTACGTGGACACGTCCGATGAAGAGGACCAGCGCTTCCCGGCTCACGGACCGTACCGCCGCAGGAACAGTCGTGGCTCCCAGGAACAAGCTCCCCCTGTAAGAGCTGTTGTCTATATGCATCCAGAAGAGCCACGCACACGGGAACTTCACACTGTGTCATCGTTTCTTCAGGGTGACGCTTTACATCCTTCACACGGTTCATGAAGCTGAAACATTCACACGGTTCATGAAGCTGAAACGTTCACACGGTTCATGAAGCTGAAACATTCACACGGTTCATGAAGCTGAAACGTTCACACGGTTCATGAAGCTGAAACATTCACACGGTTCATGAAGCTGAAACGTTCACACGGTTCATGAAGCTGAAACGTTCACACGGTTCATGAAGCTGAAACATTCACACGGTTCTTTAAGCTGAAACATTCACACGGTTCATGAAGCTGAAACATTCACACAGTTTTCATTGTCCAAATTCAGTTCTCAGTCGCTTTTGTGCAATTTTATGATCAGAACGGATTTTTTTCCAGAGATATAAATGCATTCCTCAAAACACACACCCTGGTCAGGAGTACCTCGCTGTAGGATGAACCTTCAGACCCTGATCAGGAGTACCTCGCTGTAGGATAAACCTTCAGACCCTGATCAGGAGTACCTCGCTGTAGGATGAACCTTCAGACCCTGATCAGGAGTACCTTGCTGTAGGATAAACATTCAGACGCTGATCAGGAGTACCTCGCTGTAGGATAAACCTTCAGACCCTGATCAGGAGTACCTCGCTGTAGGATAAACCTTCAGACCCTGATCAGGAGTACCTCGTTGTAGGATAAACCTTCAGACCCTGAGCAGGAGTACCTCACTGTAGGATGAACCTTCAGACCCTGGTCAGGAGTACCTCGCTGTAGGATAAACCTTCAGACCCTGATCAGGAGTACCTCGTTGTAGGATAAACCTTCAGACCCTGAGCAGGAGTACCTCGCTGTAGCATAAACATTCAGACTCTGATCAGGAGTACCTCGTTGTAGGATAAACCTTCAGACCCTGAGCAGGAGTACCTTGCTGTAGGATCAACCTTCAGACCCTGAGCAGGAGTACCTCGCTGTAGGATAAACCTTCAGACCCTGATCAGGAGTACCTCACTGTAGGATAAACTTTCAGACCCTGAGCAGGAGTACCTCGCTGTAGGATGAACCTTCAGACCCTGGTCAGGAGTACCTTGCTGTAGTATTTGTTTCGCCTGTGTACATCTCAGTGATCATTGGTTGAACCGTTGTGGTTTCCATGGCTCCAAACGATGAGGTGCTCCTTAAATGTCCTGAATGGTTTGTCCAAATAGATGAGAAACAGTTTAATAAATGTTGAACAGTCAGACAAAAACAGACGATGTAAATATCTCCACCAAAACAAACAAGAAACGTAACTGAAGAATGTTGAGGTTGAACAGGTACTCAGCTAACCAAGTGTCCCAGATCCAAACTGATTTATGAGTTAATGTAAACAGAACAAACAGATTCTGGTTTATCCAAAGAAGAGACACACAAACTGCAAAACTAAATCTAATCTGTAGCATAAATGTCCGAAATGTTTAATATTGTCAGTAAAAAGATTTTGTCACCGTGTTCCTCACACTTTTACTCCAATAAGAGTACGGTTACTTCAAATAAAATATTACTCATGTAGATGTTAGAAAACTACTCTGAAAAGTATAATTTCTCCAAAAAGCTGTGGTACAAGTCACCTCTGCTCACAGGTCACAGGTCACAGGTCACAGGTTAATGTCTTTGTGTCGTTCTGCTGCAGATAACTGAACTCAACAAGCGAATGTTTGCCATCGAGAATCTGCTGACTCGGCTGGAGGAGAAGATCGGCCCCGACGACCAGGTACCTGCCCCTGTCTGCAGTCGAGACCGATAAACCTGTCTGTAGTCGAGACCGATAAACCTGTCTGTAGTCGAGACCGATAAACCTGTCTGTACTCAAGACCGATAAACCTGTCTGCAGTCGAGACCGATAAACCTGTCTGCAGTCGAGACCGATAAACCTGTCTGTAGTCGAGACCGATAAACCTGTCTGTAGTCGAGACCGATAAACCTGTCTGTACTCAAGACCGATAAACCTGTCTGCAGTCGAGACCGATAAACCTGTCTACACTCAAGACCGATAAACCTGTCTACACTCAAGACCGATAAATCTGTCTGCAGTCAAGACGATAAACCTGTCTGTAGTCAAGACGATAAACCTGTCTGTAGTCAAGACCGATAAATCTGTCTGTAGTCAAGACTAGTGCAGTTCCCATGGCTTTTGTGTGTCTCCTGTCTCATCTTCATCACTTTTAGTATGTGATCAGCAATTCAATTCAATTCATTTATTTTTGTAACGCCCAAAATCACAACAACAGTTGTCTCGAAGGGCGTTCATGTTTTGGTTGATGGGGGAAACCGGAGTACCCGGAGGAAACCCATCCAGACATGGGGAGAAACATGAAAAACTCCACACAGAAAGGCCTGGGTGATCCGGGGATCGAACCAAACCCTCTTGCTGTGAGGCATGAGCCACTCAGCCACCGTGCTGCCTACACACAAAAACAAAACAACAGGAAAAATCAGACAAAACAAGAAAAATCGGCTAGGCGAGGAGGAGGAAGACCAGACGAGGAGGAGGAGAGCCGGGCGAGGAGGAGGGCCAGGCGGGGAGGAGGAGAGGGTCCAACTGTCATCGGGGCATCTGAAAGAGATACACTCCACAGGGGGAGTGGGACAGGGGACAACATGTGAATAGAATTGCTGATGAGAAAATAGGACAAAGCAGAGGATAGTGCTCAGGTTGCCATACTTCCCCCAGCTAGTTATCTCCTACTGCAGCCTGTCTTATCCCAGGTTTTAATGTCCCTAACTCCCTCACTATGTAACCTGGTCTATACCGAAGAGGAAGGTTTTAAGCCTGGTCTTAAATACAGAGACTGTGGGGGCCTGTTTAACATCAGCAGGGAGTTGATTCCATAGCACAGGAGCTTGGTAACTGAATGCTCTCCCTCCCACTGTACTTTTGGACACTCTAGGAACCACTAATAGTCCTGCATTCTGAGAGCGGAGTGCTCCGTTTGGCTGGTACGGGACAATAGCATCTTGCAGATAGGATGGGGCCATACTGTTTAGGGTTTTGTATGTCAGGAGGACGACTTTGAATTTGATTCTAAGCTCGACAGGAAGCCAGTGCAGATATTTTAGTACAGGACTGATGTGGTCTCTTCTTTTAGTTCCTGTTAGGACTCTGGCCGCTGCATTTTGGACCAACTGGAGGCTCCTTATAGTACTTTTGGGGCAGGCGGCGAGCAGAGAATTACAGTAATCAAGTCTGGAAGTAACAAATGCATGGATGAGTTTTTCAGCATCGTTTTTAGATAAAATATTTCTAATTTTAGTTATATTTCGCAGGTGAAAGTATGCGGTTTTACAAGCTAGGTTTATATGGCTGTGAATGAGAGATTTTGATCAAATAGGACTCCAAGATTTTTTACACTAGCGTTTGACTGCTTTGCCGTCTCTTTATTCCAGAGGTTGAGGAGCTTCTGCAGACAGCTGGTAGATTAAACCTCCGTCCCCCATTTGTGTTCAAAGAGGATTTCCCTTATTCTCTTCTGCTTGTAGTTTATCCTGTAGATATTCGGCCGTTCTTTAGTCTCTCAAAGCTGAAACTGTCCTCTCTGATCCCCTCACTGAGCACTACTCCGTCTACCATCTTTGCTGCTTGTACTTGTAGATCAATCATGTTAAAACACATGTGTCAAACTCAAGGCCCGGGGGCAAAATGCGGCCCGCCATGTCATTTTATGTGGCCCGCGAGAAGATAAATCAAACGGCATGACTGTCATTTTAAGTCTATGCTGCTTTAATGTTTGCACTGACAATAAATAAATGAGATTTTTCCAGCAAGTGGAACTGAGAAATATTTGCAAATAATCATCACAAAATGTACATGTAGAGGAAAATTGTCGGCGTGGAAGGACGTTGGAAAGAAGAAAGGTGAATACAAGTTTGTGCTTTGAGGAGAAAAACCTGTATGTTTTTTGTGTTATGAGGTGGGGTCAGTACAGTCTACGTCGACATTCGGTTACATTTAGTGATATTTACTCTGCCGCACAGTCACATCTGGCCCTTGATGGCGGCCATTTTGCTGATGCGGCCCTCGGTGAAAATGAATTTGACGCCGCTGTGTTAAAACATAGTCACAAAACACTGCCTGACACGCTCCACCTCACACTGAACAAGCCTCGGGTCTTTTTTGGTCTTTTGAAATGAGCAGTGACTTTTTTTTTTTTTCTCGCTGATCTTTTATCAGACAGAGGAGGAGAAACTGCGCAGGAAGCTGAGTGAACTGGCAGGAAATCTGAGTGACCGGAATCTCTCCTCTGACGACGAAACCAACTCTAAGAGAACCTCCAACAACCTCCCCAAAACCAAGACGGAGACCAGAGCCGCAGAGTCCAAAGAGGCGGAGGCGGACCCTGCCCTCAGCTCCTCCAGTGACGAGGGCCCCGGCAACGCCCAGAAGGTACGATGTAGTTATGTAACAATATAAGACACATGTACAGCACCAGTTAAAGAGTTCGGACACATTTTTTCACTGATGTTTCGTCTTTATTTCCATGATTATTTACGCTGTAGAAGCATCAAAACTATAAATGTACGGTATCTGTCTAGTGTCACTCATTTTCTGCACTCGTCATAAGTGATTACAGTTACTGATTAAACGAGACGCTGCATGTGAACAGGAAAAAATCAGAAATTAGAGATAACAAGCGTCTTCTAAGAAAAAAAAAAGTCGTACAAGGTTTTTATCATGTGTTTTCATATAAAAATAAGGCGTTTTATGTGTAAAAAATGAAAGAAATTGACCGTTTTTGGGACATATAAAGCTCAGAAATAGATGGAGCCAGGTTTAAATCTCTTGTTTTATTTAGTTGACATATTAGATAAAAAAAAAAAATAAAATAAAAAAATAAATAAAATAAAAAAGTAGAGGGGATTTTGGATTTTATTTAGTATTTGAGTAAACTACATCTCTTTGAAAAATTTTAATTCTGCCTCATTTTTTGGAGTAAAAACTTAAATAAATCAGACTTGGAATTAACATCATTCAATCCTTCTGTACATTCCGTCAAAATACGTATGAGATTGTAAAGTTTTGTGTGTGTGTGTGTGTGTGTGTGTGTGTAGCTGCGTCTTTAAAGGCTGATCCTTATGTCGCTATGGCAGTTTGATTGAATTAAATAAATATTCAAATATCTTTCGGTGCAGAGTGGATCATTTTGTTTCCACGTGAAAGACAAATTCACCCAAAAACATGTTATTGTGTATCGTCAAAGAAATACACTGTGTTTTACATGAAATTACACGTTGTATTTCCACATTAAACGCACTAATAATTAACAGTTAAAGCAAATATAAATATCTCTCTCCAAATCTACAGAAACATTTAGAACACTTGAGACTATGGATTCAAAAATAAAGCAAATACGAGGCAACGTGGACACATCTAAGACCAGAGAAACCCCGAGTACAGGGCCACTGTGTACCCAGGATGATGAAGTAGCCCCCCCAGGTCAGACTAATACCCCCCTGGACCAGAATGTACCCCTCTATCTCTCAATCTCTCAGTCTCCTGCCCTGTTAATTAGGCCCAAAGACGCCCACATGTTTCATTTTTACACTCACACCGATTACAACCTGCGACAGAAAAACATTTGAGGTCAAGATAATAAAATGTGCACTGATCCTGTGAAATCCTCTGGTTCATTTTAAAGCAAACGCGTTAACTGAATATAAAATGGACTTTTCAGAGTTTTTAATCGTGTTCTAGTTGTTTCTTCTCATTGAGCATCTGAAGTTGTTTTCTTATTCAGTGATACTGTCGTAACGGGTTAGTGTAGCGGACCAAAGGATGCAGACTCGGGGAATGTTTACAGGATTTATTGTAAAAATAGGACAAAGTACCAACAGCGGGTGATCCGGAGGTGAGCAGGAACACAGGGACCGAGGACATGAAGGGACCACAGGACGACAGGCAGACCAGACGGGCGTAGGGCAGAGCAGGCAGGAGACATCCAGGGCTGGAACACACAGGAATGCAGGGACGACAGGAACGCAGGCAGGAAAGAAGTGACACGACAGGGATGACGTGAACACGACAATGATCTCGCGTCTCCCAGCTCCTTTTATGCACAGCAGGCGTGTTGATTGCACTGATGGGCTGCAGGTGCGCGCGGGAGGAGCCAGGAGCCCAGCCCAGATCTGGCAGGTGAGGGAGGGAAGGAGCAGGACAGGAGTAAAACCAGGAGTGGACAGTACGGATCATGACAGATACATAGGATTTTGCAGTGTAACATAAATATTTTGGCACAAATGAAAAAAATATCCATTGCTCGCTTGTGTGATGTACACTTTGTTGTGATGTGCGCTTTGTTGTGATGTGCACCTTGTTGTGATGTGCACCTTGTTGTGATGTACACTTTGTTGTGATGCGCACTTTGTTTTGATGTGCACTTTGTTGTGATGTGCACTTTGTTGTGATGTACACTTTGTTGTGATGTGCACCTTGTTGTGATGTGCACCTTGTTGTGATGTGCACTTTGTTGTGATGTGCACTTTGTTGTGATGTGCACTTTGTTGTGATGTGCACTTTGTTGTGATGTACACTTTGTTGTGATGTGCGCTTTGTTGTGATGCGCAGACCACAGTTTTCTAACATGGAAATCAGTGAACTTGTTTCTTTTATTAAGTCGTTTTGGATTAATATTGTGATTTAAAATATGCAAATTATGACATAATGACCCACGGGTGTCATTATAACTGTAGAGTGTGTGTTCTTTATTGTTGCCTAATACAGTGAGCTGCTGTTGTTGTTGTTTTTTTAAACTTTACATGTTGAAGCCAGTATTGTCATTATTGGCTAGTATTTGGTTTGATTTCAAATTCATCGTTTGCATGTTTAAATATTGTTTTTGCTTTTATATTTGGTGAGATATTTATATTTACTTGAATTATTGATTATTAGGGTCAAAATAGGTTTTATTGTCATTGTTCCATGTTACTCACACTTTTATTGAACAGAATTCACAAACTAGGAAACATCATTAACATGTTTTATGTAATAATATTGTGTTTGTTGATTTCATTGCATGTTTGATGAGCTGTAGTCTGCTCTGTGTCTTATCTTTTTTTTTTTTTTTTTTTTTTTTTGCAAAACCATATCTGTGAGTTCCAGGTACAGCAATACCCACGAACTGGAAGTGAGAGCAAGAGACATTCAAATCAGATCATAGCTTTACTAATCATTATGTAATCATTATGTTATTGCTGATATATATATATAGGAACAGTTTAATCATGCAAAAGAACGTCATGTTCGTGTTACAAAACCCTATGACTGAAAGCAGTTTGCACTTAACTCATATGATCAATGTCACATGTGTCCTCAGGTGGGTCACTTTTCATTGTAATGCAATTTGAAATAGTGTGGACAATATACAAATGTCATATATCACTCTAGTCTAAGGGAAGAAAGCAGCTACATCCTCATCATTTTGGTTAAGGCCACATGTCTTATCTGTCTCTTATCTCATCTCGTCTTCTCTGTAGCCTCTTTTCATACAGGATCGTGTGACGGCCTCTGGGAGAGCGACACACTGGTGCAATCTCACCTTAGACTCTGCTTTAGACACCACTTAGACACCAATAAAGATCTACACAACGATTTCCGTGCCTCTGCGCCTGTATGCAACAGAACAGAAACCGACAACACCTACAAGTCCTGATTACATGATAATTTAACCTACTAGACTAGATTTACAGAAACTAATAATCTCTCACCAAACCCTGACTTAATCTTGTGACAAACCGCCGCATTTCCAGTCAGAGCCACTTTATATCCTGTTCCTGTTTATGGATGCACAGCTCTCACATATAAAGAAATGTTATATTTACACTTCATAATGTATCCAACATGAGCCAAACCCACTGCATTACATAAAGAGAGGTTAAAATGTGACATAGAGGTGCAGAGAAATGAAATAAAAGCAGGACAAGCCGACAATAAACTGGAAGTAGTTGACACATCTCAGCACCGCAAACTGAGCGTCTTTTTGTGAGCTGCTGATCTGCCTTATGATTACAGCTAGAACTCAAATATGATGTTATGATTTTTTTTTTTTGTACATTTATAATGTTTGGGCGGTGTCAGTGTCTCACGTAGCAGAGTTCCTGGATCGGGAGCTGTACCCTGAGCATGGAAACGCAACTCAGCTGGTGGGAACTGCACCAAACAGACCAGGGCCAGTGGAAAAGAGGCTTATAATGTGTCCAGATATAATGGAGTCTAGACCCTTTAGCCGCGGGTATAATGTAGCTTAGGCCCCTTTATCTAAATATAGTTGTATAAAGATAAAGGGGAGAGTTGAGGCGGGGGTTGAATGACACCCGGGCTAAGTCTGAGCAGGGATAATCTGTTACACTAAGTTTAGTCCGAGAAGGTTAATAAGGCTCTACACCAGCTTTGATGTGTGTGTGTGTGGATGTTTGAGAACAGACCTGTGTGTGCATCAGGTTAGAAAATGGAGTGGGAAAGTAAAGTGAAGTTCATGAGTCAAGTCTGTGAATGAACCGGATCTCATTTTAAAAAATCTGTTTCGTTTTAATTTTTATGTATTTTTAGACTCATTAACACTGAACCAACACAATCAGCACAGAAGTCTTCATATTAATACTACTACTACTACTACTACTACTACTACTACTACTACTACTACTACTACTGCTACTGCTACTACTACTACTACTACTGCTACTGCTGCTGCTGCTGCTGCTGCTGCTACTGCTACTACTACTACTACTACTACTACTACTACTACTACTACTACTACTACTGCTACTGCTACTGCTACTGCTACTACTACTACTACTACTACTAATTACTGGAGTCCACAGTTTCTCTGAGCAGTACAGCTTCTGCTCTAGTGATGGACTTTTGGCTCTTTTACGGGATCTGAATCTTTTGGATCTGTTCATTTCAAACAGCTGTTTAAAAGACTCTTTCACTATTTATATATTATTATTATTAAACCACATTAAATATCAGCTAACGGTCTTTGAAAGAGTCTTGCCAAGGGGGCGCGGCCAACCAAAATGAACGCAAAGGCTCATTTATTTTATTTTACTTTTGTGTGTAAACAGATCTGTGCGTTCCCAGCGTAGTAACAGTCACTGCATTTGTACTTATACCAAACAGGCTGTGCTCTGTTAAATAACCACCAGAGGACGCTAAAAGTCAGTTTGACAATTGTCCAAAACAATTGAACTAGAGCAACAAATAAACAGTTTTCATTTTTGTTGTTGTTGTTTTTTTTTTAGATATTATTTGTTGGAACATAGTCAAGAAAAACAAGGTGAGGGAAGTTACGTTACTAAGATCCCATGTTCTGAGAATGATGGAGAGAACAACACAGAGGGAGGACAGAAGTCTGCGTCCTCCGCGTGGGCGTGTAGGACATAGAGCATAAATGAGCTGAGTCCATGGGGCGGGGCTAACAGTGTCCTGTGCTCCGCAGAAGTCAAGCGCTGCGGCCCTCTGTGACCTCACCACTGAGGTCCTGCGAACGATCAACGCCACCGAGACGGCCATGGTTCAGCTGGGTCTGACTGAGGCCAGCCCCCTCGGTAACAGCCACGCCTCCAATGGCTCCGACCACACCTCTGACCAGGCCTTTAGGGAGCTGGAGGAAAATGTAAGACTCACAATGTTCTTAACGGCTCTATATTACGCAAAAGTGACTCTTGTGAGCTGTAAGTCATGTTAGAATGTTGTTTCATTTTTGAGTAACACTTTATTATTACTGTTTACATCTCCAGAGCTCAAAATGCTCTGATCCACCTTGTGATGTCATGAGTTGGTAGTCTTCAAGTTAACAGCTCCTTTTACCTTATGTTAAGCACTTTGACTTCCACAACAAAATATTATTAAAAACATAAACCTGTTTACAAAGCTCCATCATATTAGAATAGTTTTCAGAGTTACTGTTGACTGATCCAGTGCTGCACATCTGTGGGTTTGTTATCTTCACGTCTGTGAGCTCCTTTGCTCAACGGTTGCTGAAATATTGTCGCCTCACTCTGTAACTGCTGCTGTCAGGATCATCACTCTGACCTTAAAATGTTTGTTTTCCTGAAGTTTTTATTTCACAGTTTTGTCCTTAAATAAAGATATGAACATTAATAACAGACCAGTCCGGTGCCTGCATTAGCGCAGGTTGATTGACCTCGTGTTAGGTGCACCTGCCAAACCAGTGGTGCAGGGGATTTCTAAATACGGCCCCTGACTGCAGATTTGCCGATATAACTGCTGGCCTCAATGAGTTTTATTTGGTTGTAACTGAACAGTATGAGTGATGCCACACTCCCTTCCTCCACTTCTGTTCTACAGTTTATGGTCAATCCATGAATCTAAACCTCCTGGTCAAAGCCTGATGTCGTCAGATCTCAGAAGATAAACAGGTCAGGGCCTGGTCAGGACTTTGATGGGAGATCTCTGGGGACACCAGGTGCCACAGTGCAGCCAGTGGTGCCCCACAGCTGCTGTTGTTGTTGTTTCCTTAGGCAAGGCACTTCACCCACATTGCTGAATCTGACTCTGGGTGTGGTGGTTGGTGGTGGTTGGTCAGACTGTGCAGATCGACAGTCTCACTCGTGCTTCACTTGCACCATGTTGTCTCTCCATAAACTTAGATGTAACAATTCAGTTTAATAGAAAAGAAATCTGCCAAGCATGGTATTGTTTTTAATCATATATTTGTGTAAAACCTTGAACGTTTTCCCAAAATGAAGGAAAATAATTTAGGCATGGCCAGAATTTTTTTTTTTTTTTTTGCCAGGACAACTGGCCTTGTGTTTTCTGTTGTGTATAAACTAATTTGACATAAATGTGGAGACAAATGTGTCATAATTCTTCAAATAAGAGTGAAATATAAGACATATTTTACCCTAAATCTAAATAAACACTCAAAGGGCATAAGATAATACAATAATACAGCAGTGACAGTTTTGTCCAAGAAAACCGTGAGTTCCTAAAAGTTCGGGACGGGATTTAATGATCTATTGCAACTATGGTAACCCACTTTTAAACAGTTTCTTCCTATTGAGGTCTACAAAATAGACAGAGACTTTTTGACAAAACAAAGCAAAATTACATAGAAAATTATACCAAACACAGATTCAGTTTTTCTTTGACTTTCCACTGATGTGTGGATTTTTTTTCCTATTTCCTGTCAATGTCTATTCTCACACCGATTTGCTGCTGATTTTTGGCAGTATATTTGTTCACAATCAGGTGACGGTTGGGGTTAGGATCAGGGTCAGGTCTTGGGACATGTGAGCTGTAATTTTTTAGACAAAAGAAAATGACAAATAAAGGTGTCAGTTAACTGTATTTAGTGAATCATAAAAATACCGTGAGTGTGACTGAACCTTCATATTTGCTGTAAATCCATCTGATGATTACGAGATGCTTCTTGCTTGACCTTGACTGTTCTGAGAAGTGCCTTGCTCAATAGCGCTCTTCCTTCTGTGCAGGTGTACTTGGCAGCGGGGAAGTCTTACGATCTGGAGGGGAAGCTGAGGCGCCTGGAACAGAGCGCCAAGAACCGCTTTGGGGGAACCACTGACTCAGACCTGTCGGAGCTGGAAGACGTGGTGGCTCTGACGGCCGCTCGTGTTCAGAGTGCAGAGAGTGAGGTCAGTCCGGAAAGTGTTTGTTTTGAGATTATTCGGAGGGTTCTACCGCGTTATAACATTGTTCCTTCATCAGTGTCACGCATGTTTGAGCGATCTAGCAATCTCTCTCAGGCCCTATTTGAACCCTTAGTACGGTTAGCTGTAAGATTCTGTGCAATGCTCCGCCCACAAGCCTACGTCACCCATGCTCTCGCACAGAAACTCTCCATAAATATACAAAAGCATGATACAAAACAATGTACTACAACTTCACAAACTGGATGTGATGTGCAGTAGTTTCATTAGCGGGATGCACATTGATTGCGTTGTGCTCTGAAGGGGGAGTGGCCTTGAGCGCAGGGAGCAAAAACGGAACTGAAATGTTAATATATTTAGCATTTTCAAAACACGGTGATGTAAATATTATGTGTTGCAGTGAATAAGCCATAGAAGTAAAATACCTCCTCTTTAACGTCCATTTACATTGTCTAATACATGTTTACTACTTCCTACATTATAAATATACATATGGAGGACATCAAACATATGATACAACATGTAGTACTGTTGTAACGGGTGAGTGTGGCGGACCAAAGGATGCAGACTCGGGGAATATTTACAGGATTTATTGTAGAAAATAGGACAAGTACAAACAGCGGGTGATCCGGAGGTGAGCAGGTGAGCAGGTGAGCAGGAACACAGGAAACACAGGGACCGGGGACATGAAGGGGCCACAGGACGATAGGCAGACCAGACGGGCGTAGGGCAGAGCAGGCAGGAGACATCCAGGGCCGGAGCACAACAGGAATGCAGGGACGACAGGAACGCAGGCAGGAAAGACGTGACACGACAATGATCCCGCGCTGAGTCTCTTCTCCCAGCTCCTTTTATGCACAGCAGGTGTGTCGATTGCACTGATAGGCTGCAGGTGCACGCAGGAGGAGCCAGGAGCCCAGCCCAGATCTGGCAGGTGAGGGAGGGAAAGGGCAGGACAGGAGTAAAACCAGGAGCGGACAGTGCGGATCATGACAAGTACGTAATAAAAAATGAACACATTTTGTTTTTTAGATTTTATATACAAATTCCTCAGAGTATCCGTCCTTTGCTTTGTGGACAGAGCTGTAAACACTTGTGCTTCGTGATGAATTCTCGTGTGGCGGTTTTCACGGCTGAGCCACGTCAGGGTCGAGAAATGACAAAAGTGCACAGCATTGATCAGAGCAAAGAGCGGCTATTTTTTCGAGTAAATGTTTTGCAGCAGAGACTTCATCATGATGACACTGTAACCTGACGTCAGTGACCTCTGTCATCAGTTTATCATTTCATTCCAAAGTATATCTCCGACATGTTTGTGCCATATGAACCATCTCGCAATTTGAGGACCTCAGGGACCGGCCTCCTGCTGGTGCCCAGAGTCAGGACTAAACATGAGGAATCAGCGTTTAAGTTTTGTGCAGCTAAAACCTGAAACAGTCTTCCTGAAGATGTGAGACAGGCCTCTACTTTGACAATGTTTAAATCCAGACTCAAAACGGTTCTGTTTATCTGTGCAGATGACTGAAAGGTTTTTATTCTGCACTCTTCTCTTTTAATGTTAATTTTATGATGATTATTTGTGATTATTTATGTTTTGATTTGTGTGATTTTAATGTCTTTCTTATTCTGTAAAGCACTTTGAATTACCTTATGTACAAATTGTGCTGTACAAATAAACTTTCCTTTCCTTGCCTCATTTTAGAAGAACATGAGTGTGAGTGCTCTGTATTAATGCTGTTTTTCCTCGTGCAGGTGTCAGATATTGAGAGTAAACTGGCTGCACTGAGCAGTGGATCCAAGAAAAAGGTAAAATCACAAAAAAGAGAGATTTTACAAACCCAGATTATAATTATATAATAAAAACTTGTGATTATCCAAACCTCCCGCTCTTAAACATTAACATCCAACTCTATGGAGACGAGTCCTGCCACTACACTCAGATTACCCAGATATCTATATTAATGACAAAAAAATTTAAAATGTCAACTATTTTACTTACTTAGGTGTTACTCTTGATCCAAACCTAACCTTTAAGAATCATGTAAAAAAAACTGTGTAATTCCTTAAAATTTAATCTGGCAAATTTTAGATACATACGAGTGTCTCTTACAACTGAGGCGTCCAACATGTATTTAAATTCTATGATTTTGTCACGTTTTCTTTACTGCATAACAAGCTGGTCGCAGGCCTGCAAAACAGCTTTAAAGCCTCTTGAATCAATGTATAAATGTGATAAAGATTCATGACAAAAAATCCACAGTATCACCACTGTCTCTCTCTCCAAATATGGTTTTCTAAATTTTAATAATCTGTTAATATATGCAAACATCTGTCTACTTTTTAAAATTATTCATGGTATTGCTTGTCCTCCTCTAAGAAGGTTTGTCTCACTGAGCTCAGAAAAAACAACTGAGTGCAGTGTTCCAAAACGTAGGACTTCTTTTGCTAAATCGGTTTTCTCGATTGTTGCTGTGAGTCAGTGGAATAGTTTTGCCAAATGAGATTATAGCGTGTACAAGTTTTCAAAGGTTTGCACAGGTGACGAAGGAAAGGCTAATATGAAAGAAAGAGTATCTGCATATTTGAAACTCGGTGTTTGTGTGTGTGAATAATTTGGTATGGAAGTGTGTGTGTGTGAGCTGAATGTTTTTAGAAATGTCGTATTTATTTATTTATTTATTTATTTGATAGGGACAATGCACATTAATGAACATCTGTTGTGAACAAATGTAAATATGCCGGATTATAGCTACAGAGCTAATTTACATCCGCAGTCCCCAGGCAGGTAAAGAGTACAACAAATACATCACATTAGTACAATATACAAGAGTTAAAAAGTGAGAAGTAGAGTAAAAAAAAAAAAAAAAAAAAAAGGTAAGAAAAGTAAGAAGGGTGGTCCATGTATTGATTAGTGATCACGTGACTGATTTGATTTCAGCCAGAGTTTGAGTTGAGTATTTGAAGTATTTGAATGTGAGATGTGTTGTTTTTGATATATGTGTCATAGATTTACAGGTTTCTCATCCATTTACACCAAACTTATTTTTATTAAACATCAGCCTGTCCAGGGACGACAGGTGGACATTAGTATTTATGCTATAACCTGGCACCAGACCAGATCTTTCCTGTTTTTTAAGGTCAATGTAATGTTGTGCACTGTCCCTGTTTCAAATAAAAGCAGACCATACCATACACCGAGATACAGGTCAAATCTGTGGAGAGATGAGCCCAAAAAAACACACCTGTAATTGAAAAATCCAAGTTGGACAGGTTTAGGGTGAATGAATGAAGTGTGGATATGTATCTGCACATCAAGTTGTTCTTACTATTCTAAAATATTCACAACTTTGGCTGCTAGAAAACCACACAGGTAAGAGTAATGGTACTGCAAAATAATATTACTCCAGCAGAAGGACAAAGTAGTGGTTCAAGAAATTCCTCAAGCACGAGTAAACAATTATTTGAGGAAAAGACTACTCAAGTAAGAGTAACTTAAAGAGGAACTATCGGGACGTAACATCTGATTTATAATTTGATTTGGTTTTGATGAGTCTCTAATTTACACTTAATCTGGTGGATGAAACCTGTTGTAAATATAAATTATAGTTTTACACAAATCAAGAAGCAATTTGTGAAGAAAGTCTGAAAAATATGTTGAAAATTACAGGAAGTAGAGAGCTTTATTTCGATGACGTCACACTGGGAGATTTCAGCACAATTTACACAAGAAACACATTTGCTCTGAGACTTTAAACGTGATTTCAAATAAATAAAGGTGTTTTCTTATCATTTTATTTGCCAAATTATAATCTCTGTGACACTGGCGCGACGTCATTAACCGGTCAAACGCGATCGTCCAATCAGATTTGTTTTATTCGGCGACGCACGTGAAAAACGAAGCAGCTCATTGGTCACCTGTGATTTACAAATAAAATCTAATTCATCACACCGCAGATGATGAGAGTTTAGTTCTTTTTCGCTGATTTGACTGAAATCCGCCGTGTTTTCAGTCCCTGTGGTATTTTGTCATTTGAAAACAGTGACCAGACTCACCGACTCTTTGTAAAGTATTGAATAAGTGTGTATTATGGATTCCAAACAAGAATAAATGTAAAAAAAGTAATCAAATCTTTAAATATAATGATGTGTTTAGTCAAATTATCAGCGGTACTTGTCACTTTACTCTCTACGTTATAAATGAAATGAAATTCACTTCAGTGTTTTGAGCCAGGAGCAGAATGTAAAGCTTCTTTTCTTCTCCAGGCCTCGGTTTCTCAAAGGAAAAAGAGCACCCAGGACTTCACTACAAGCAGTAAGCCCTCTACACAACCCTACAACGTGAGAGAGAGTCTTTTTGAACACACCTCAGTCGCACTGCCTGTCTGTTTGTCCATTATATAGTACTCAGTTACATTTACTCAGTCATTTTTTTGAAGAAATTTTACATTTCTAGCGGCATACTTTTACTTCTACTTGAGAATTGTTTTTTTTTTTTTTTAAGTAACAGTACTCTTACTTGAGTAAAAGCTGTGGTTCTTCTTCCCACAGTGATACTTTTTTAGAGTACCTGTTGAAAATGACAGATTATGCGCTTTATTTAATGATATTTAACAGTTACTTACTTACTTTAAGTTAGTAGTTTTCTCAGATATTTTTGTACTCTTACTTGAGCAATTTCTTGGACCAATACTTCTACTTGAGTAATATTATTTTGAAATAACGTTACTCTGGAAAATGGACTTTTCAGACCTTTTAATCATGTTATATCTGAAGTTGTGTTTTGAGTGAATCACTTATTTTCAAGACCCTCGTTATGACCCTCACCAGGACATCCACTGTGACGTCTGCACTTCCTTCTCCAGTTTTATTTCTTAATCAGTCTTAATCAATTGGGCAGCGTTGCGTAGTTATTTTTCACATGTGGTTCTGGCTCGTGTGATGCGCTCCCATTGGGCACGTCAGTTTTCTAAGACAGAAGTCGTTTTACGTGAATATTGTGACACATAATGATCCTCGAGTGTCAGAGATTATAACTATAGAGACGCATAAGCTCAGGCAACAAGCTACGCACCAACTACTATCCATAACACGCAAGCTTTAAGTCCAAAAAGCACATTTAATATGAAAGATTTAGCTGAATTGATTTTAAAATAAAATTATAGATCTTTTTTTCAGAAAGTGTATGAGAAAAATAAATGAGAAATTTACTTTTGGACCCGGGCGGTGCGGTCACTGTTGAGCTGTCTGTCCTTCACAAATAAAGAAAACGTGACAAAAAATAACTAACAATTTAAATAATATAACAATTTACATCGAGTGAAATAAGAGTATTCATACAATTACTGAACTATCGATGAGAAGTTTTTTAAATGTTGCTATTTGGTCTTATTTTGAGGCATAAGTTTTACATTGTATGTCTTGTTTCTTCATCACAAACAGATCTGGAGTTGTGTTTTGTTTCTTTCACACACGTTTAACACACAAACCCTGCAGATTTAGAGTAAGTTCTTCTCTCAAACTGAAAATATTCCACACCTGTCATGACGTCACTAGAATCATTTGGATCATTTCAGCCCCAGTCTGTGCTGAACTAAAGGTAAACGGGGCAGCTGTTAAATTGAAAACTACAGCTTCATGACATCACAAGGTGGAACTGAGCTTTGGAGATGTAGACAAATAATAAAGGATTACTCAGACATGTGTGAACGAAAATAACACAACTCCAGGTCTGTTTTTGAGGAGGTGACAACATTATAACGTGACTTAAAGCTCACAAGAGTCCATTGTGTACAGTATAGGACCTTTAAATGAATGAATGAATGAATGAATGAATATTGTTTATTTGAGCAGACATAATATTAAAAAACAAAAAACAAAACAGTGTACATCCAAATCCCAAATTTTGTACAATGCTCAAAAGGAGTAAGCAGAAGTAAAGTACTTGTGAGAGCTTACCCCCCATATTTAACTAAGTCACACCATTAAGATTTGATCGCAGTAGCAAACAGATACATTCCTTCACCATCTGTGTGTGTGTGTGTGTGTGTGTGTGTGTGTGTGGGGGGGTGTGTGTGTGTGTGTGTGTGTGTGTGTATGTATGTAGTAAATAGTTCTCCCATTGATTGACACGACTATAATGACCGCCTTGTGATTCTGTCTTTTACAGGGGGATCTCCATGGAAGAATATCTACTGAGTGAGGAGCTGCTCTCCATCAACACCAATACTTTAACACTAAAATAGATAAAAGTACTTTGTATACAGCTCCTGCTCCCATGTGACATCATATTGGTAGTGGTCAATTAACGACTGGCATCAAGTGGCTTTTGAAGTTTTGCATCTTCAAACTAATCAGATTAAACGTGAGTGACCCTCACCTGGCACACGTGTGATTTCAGAGAGTGTAGATCACGTAGCTTTGGCTTTAACTCTGCCGTATCTGGACATCTTTGTTACTTTTCACCTTTTTATGTCGCTGGAGATGCTGCAGAAAATAGACTTGATTATAAAGCCTTGTACCTGTAACGTTTACTGATACTGACAGTTTAAATGAGGTGAAGCTGATGAAAAGCAAAGCAGCAAAATCACTCATGTCAACATAATAAAACACACAAAACAATGATATATCTTTAGTTTGTGATTTTATTTTATATAATCAACACGTTTAGCAACAATCTTTGGGATCTCTTCAGACTCCTCTCTCTGCCTCCTTAATACACTATAATGCTAATGACAGTACACGCACTTACAGTTTTTGAATCGCTATGAGACAAGGGTGGAGCCCGGGTGGGGTTTGGAGCCCGGGTGGGGTTCGGAGCCCGGGTGGGGTTTGGAGCTGTACGCCAGACTGCACAACAATAACTGCAGGAGCTCTATAATAGTCCTGTTCTTTCCTCTTTCCTTTTGTCCCTGAACAGTAAAAAGAGTTCTCCTTCTGATTTCAACAATAAATATAAATCAGTTAATGTATAATTTGACTCTTATATTAGACATTTTGAGATGAGGCACTGAGACAGGCCTGGAGATGTTGAGGTCCTCTGTGTAATGAGGACACGTTTGGGTCGTCAGGCATGGAATCCAGTCACGTGGGGCGGGCAGCTTTTGGTCGTGTCATATGTGGGGCAGGCAGCTTTTGGTCGGGTCAAGTGTGGGGCCGGCTGCGGAGCCCCTCTCTTCGGGGTGTGGTTGCGGGGACTACTTTGGGGGCGGGGCCTGTGTTGAGCTCTGGGCTCAGGCTACGGAAGAGCTGCCGCACACAGCGCGGCTTCACTGGGAAAGATTTGACAGAAAAGGGTTTTACTGTGAAAGGCATTAACGGCAGACGTCTGTATGTGACCTTTGACCCCAGAGGACGAGTAGGACGCCGCCGTCGCCGAGGCGATGGACCAGGGTCTGATCCATGGGAGGTGTGGCCATGGGTGGAGCAGAGTAAATACAGCATGGAAGTCTGGCGCTGAAGAGCACACAACAATGAAGTGTACTTTTCTGGTAAAACCCCTGAGAGTAACGGCTGATCAGGGACAGGGGTCTGTGGGGGCGGGGCCTCAGAGGTGGGCTCATTAGAGGGGAGAGCCTCAGGGGGCTTGGCTACTGCAGGACATGACACGTGCAGTGTCTGAGTGGCTCTACTCAGTTTCACAACCTGCACAAATGTAACAAAGGCATCATTTGTAATATTATCATCATTATTATTATTATTATTATTATTATTATTATTATTATTATTATTATAATAGTCATTTTAAAGCTACCATCTGTAACTAGACTGGCCACCCTTCCCCTGTTGTATTCTCACATATCACCCACTACTCACTCACCACAATCATGCTACATTGCTTCTGTCTGATAATGTGCCAGCTTTGGTACAAAAGACAGGAGGGATATTCACTAAAGTAATCTTACTTAATCTTAAAGTAAAGTTATCTTACTTGACATCTGGCTGCCCTGCTGAAGTCCCGCCTCTTCTTAACCTCAATCTCGACGTCATGCTCAAATAATGGCAGCAGGTCAGGCTCGGTCTCCTTCTTGTAGCCGTGACATCCGTACCTGTCACACACACACACGGCTCACTCCATCTCAAAGAAGCAAACTACACAATGAGAAGCCATGTTCTTCCACACGGCTCCTCAGGCCTCGCAGCGTGTCAGTCTGTCACCAAGTCTAGAGATGACCAATCAACAAATCAAACACTTCTTCTATGTGTTTATCGTTCAGAGTGTACTTAACAGTGTTTAGAGGTGTTAGGACACGGGCGAGACACTTAAGTCAGATGCACACTAGATGATATTTAGTAACTCCATTTTAAGCCCAATCTGCCTCTGTGAGCTCCAAAAGGTATGACCACAGTGGTACTTCTGTGTTGTGGGACTCATCATGCCTGTGTGATTCTGTTCTATTTTTCAAGTCTCAGAACCTGAAAGTGGAAGAAACCAGTATCTCCAGGTTATTTACAGGACTGTCATACTGCACAGGCTCCTGTCGCCTGGTGACGTCCCCTGAACTGTACAAAAGAACATGGAGTTTCTGCTACTTTTTCATTCCTCACAGTTACACTGACTCACAGGCTCTTTACCTCCAGCTTGCTCTTAGAAACAGAGGATGAATAGAGCAGCTCATGTCCCCTCCTGTCCTTGGGTGGGAGCTGGGAGTATTTTCATGCCAAGAAGGAGGGTCCAAGGACAGGGACATCTGCTTGTTACCTCTGATTGTTGGTTAATCTGCTTGTCTTTTCTTGTCTGATAACTGTCTAACTTATTGTTGATTAAATATAAATATAAATAACTGTTTTGAGAGGGAGATGGATGAGTGGTAATGACCTAGCCAGTGACTCTGTGTCGAAGTAGCAGGTTCGGACTCCCGTCTGGAACTGCTGGACCAGTTTTAGCACCCGGGCCTCGTCTTCCTTTTCGATCTGTGCCCATGACTTCCCTCTGAAGGAGGGAGGGATGAGCCGAGGCAGTGGCAGCACTTTTTCAATGGGCTGCTCCAAGTACCCCCGTCTGTCCTCAGGTGCCTCCAGGAGCCAGTGCAGCTGCTGGCTGTAGTCCTGCTCCACATCCACCTGCACCTCCAGCAGAGTCTCCACCTGCGCCAGAGGAATCCCAGCCTGTGCAGGGCTGTCCTGGGGACAAAGTGTGCAGTAGGTTGTCAGAAGCACTAATCTATACTAAAACTACTAGATTCTGTAGTATTAAAACATAAAAGAATCACATGGGACACAATGTGACGTAAAGAGTTATACTGTGATACTGGTCTTGACGTGTATCATGACTGATAAAAACATACGGCTCATGTGTTTTTCTTCTTTCCTCATCATTGTATCATTGGCATCAAGTCTTTTGTTTAGTATCAAAATCAAGTTTGAAATTGACACAACTGTAGTGTTGGGGGGCCCAGGATCAGTTTTTTACTCAACAGGTCAAAACGAATAAGACCGAGGGAAAGTTTGTCTGCAGATATTTATGACAAAATTGTCTTTAATTGTTAAGCAATTAAATTCTCAAGATGGGAGAATAACGATACCTAAAACATGTATTAATCACTAAATACAACTTCAGAGGGTCAATGAGAACTGAACTATAACATGGTTATTAACTCTGTAAAGTCCATTTTCCAGCATATGCCTCCTTTAGAAACCTGAGAGATATGCACAAATCACTCAAAGGATGGGTCGGTGTATTTCACTAAAACATAGTAAACATAATTATACTTAAGATTTTACTAAAACTCTTGCCAAATTTTTGTCTAGTTTTTAAATTCTGTTGGAGTTTGTAATTTTACTTCCAGATTGGACGAGGAAGCAGACGTGACATACGCAGAGGTAATTCTCCATCTGTTACCTAGCAACCATAATGTAAACAAGGGCCAATAAGGCTCTAAATTATGCAATATTTATGATTAGACTAATAAAAATAAGTTTGTGTTGATGACACAGGTAGAGGAATTCTGTTTTATAACTCAAATTTTCTTCGGCTTTTTTCAACAAACTGCCACGTAACTGATGTAAAACTATGATACATTTTGACCACAGGTACTATCCACCAAATCAAGTCAGAATTATAAAAACATGAAAACCTGCCATAAGCACTTTCATATTTTCATCTTAAGGATCTGTAACTTCTGAACTTTTCCTCCACTTCAGATGTGAGTGAATACATTTTAAGTACACCGTATTATATAATTACAGATCAAATATTGTTGGACAATACATGAAATAACAAAACTTTTTGATCTTACCCACACATTCACTCACTCTGTTGCATGTGTATCTCTGCAAATCAGAAAATACAAAGCAAATATTACAAATGACTTCAAATTCAGATCTCCTCTCACCATGTCGATGTCCCATTCAGTTTGTGTTTCTATGGAGTTGGGGAGACTGAAATGCACACTGCTTGACCTGTTGTCATCGTCCTGGCCATAACAGTAGCGTCTGATAACCTGTAAACACCAGATAGATTTGGCTAAAATATGACAATGACAAAAACATTTTAGTATCACAATGATCACATGAGTCCCAGTGCAGTTCAGTACAACCAAAAAGTAGATTTAATAGAAATACAAATATGATAATTAAGCAGGAAACAGGTGACAGAACAAAGGTCCACACAGGTTCACTGACATGTGTTGTACAAAGATATTAGACATTGGACCTGTTCAATGGTGGAGCTGCTGTGCTCTGAGCTGAAATCGCCTCTTTGCTGCCACCTCCTGTTTCGCTGCCATGCCGACCATGTGATCTGTGGGGTGGGGGCTGGTGTCTGACATGTCTGAGGGGGTAGTCCTTCCTGCTGCTGCAGCGAATGCTGGTTTCCCAGGTCAGAGGGACTGAGAAACAACACAGCAGGAACAGGGTCAGCTTCAGAGCATGTTTTTTTTATCCTTTATATTGTAAATACAGGAACAGTGAAATGACCCTTGAAAAGAAGATGACGCATCTCAAGCTATTCATGTGTGTATAGAGCACCTTTAAATAACACACATTTGAAGGTGAAATGTTCTGTCACAGTCTCCATGGAGAGGTTGTGGTGCTGTCTAGATCAAACTACTGTCCGTGTGTGCTCTGGCTCCTCTCTTCTTTAGTCAGACAAAAACATTAAAATAATAATAATGTACTACCTTCACTCCCCAGCGCACGTCGCTTCCATTCTCTCGTTCCTGAAGCCAACCATCTCACCATGACATTCTCCCTGCCTGACATTTCATGTATATGCTAGGGGGCGCTATAGTGTACAGCTCCATAGTCCATTACAATTCGGTTAGTATTACACAAAAGTACTTCATATTTGATCTCTATAGCCCAGTGCTCATGGTCATGAGGAGTAATCGTGACCATGCAGTAATGTGGAAACTCTAAGGACTATCAAAAAAATTGCTTGTCAGTTTGTTTGTCCCAACTCCCATAAGATTTCACCTCTAGGCAGCACTGTTGAGTCATTTTCAGTCACCTCACATAAACCTAAACCTCAGGCCTGAATTAGTGCTGATTACACTTTTTTTTTTTTCATTTAACGACTTGAGGTTTAAGATGTAGATTAAGTTTGTTTCAGACTAGGATTAGTTAAGTGATTTTAATGGAATGCTCAGCGTTTGTTGAGAATATATTATTTTCCAATTGATATCCAATCATTTATTCTGCGCTAAAGAGGGCCAGAGCGTTTTGGTAGGTAGTACTAGGGTCCACGTTGGATGACTTAAAGGGCCTGTGCCAGTCCATTCCATACTGAACCAGTGGAAACGTGGCTTAAGAGGCCAAAGCTGGCACGCAGCCTGACAGCAGTAACGTAAGTAGAATCCAGTAATGTGAGAATACAACAGGGTCACATCAAAAGATGCAAGTCAAACTGGCACTTTAAGGCCATACTGTGGAATATTCCAGGCAAAGCAATGGTATTCACATGGAGACAATAATAATAATAATAATTATAATAATAATAATAATAATAATAATAATAAATTTTATTTATATAGCGCTTTTCAAGATACTCAGACACTTTACATAGAAGAACAATTTAAAAAAAATACAAATATACAAACATTTAAAATCAACACTCATAATAATTAAAGATTAAAAGCAGGCGTAGTAAACAGAGGTTCTGAATACCTTCTCCCATAACTATGTGGGTGGTGCGTGATGACATCATGGAGAAAGCGCTCCAGCAGGCTGTGTGTTGATTGGCTGCTGCGGTTTGAGGAGGAAGCGTCGGCTCCTCTGGTGAACAGATTCTCTGCGTCCAGGTGCTGGGGACTGGACAGGTGCTGTGGGGAAACAAGGAGGGCAGTGAAAGAACAGCCTCACAAAGCCCTAAGGAGCACGGCATGGAGCCACACGGCATGGAGCCACACCTGGTCCAGGTCTTGGTACAGAACACGACATAAACCACAGTAGCCCTGCTGCTCAGGCTCCGCCCCCCGCTCACACATCTTCAGCTCAGTGACCAATCACAGAACTACATGCTGTATTTGCTTCAATCCATCTGAGGAGACAACAGGTGAAAGGTGAACACACATGAACAAAATAATGCACAACATGTGTTCAAGGCATGACAGTGTCTGCTGTGCAGCCACTACTTTCATTTTATTTGAAAAAAAACAAACAGATTTATCTCGTAATTACGAGACAAGTTTAATCAATTTTCTCGTAATTACAACTTTTTTCCTCATAATTAAGAGAGTAATAGAACTTTATCGGCTCTTATTCATATTACTGCACATGACTGAGTCTGGCACAGTGAAGAGACATGACAGTAATAGGTGTAGACAGAATAAGGTGTAGAATAAGGCATAGAATAAGGTGTAGAATAAGGCGTAGAATAAGGTGTAGAATAAGGTGTAGAATAAGGTGTAGAATAAGGCGTAGAATAAGGTGTAGAATAAGGTGTAGAATAAGGCGTAGAATAAGGTGTAGAATAAGGTGTAGAATAAGGTGTAGAATAAGGCGTAGAATAAGGTGTAGAATAAGGTGTAGAATAAGGCGTAGAATAAGGCGTAGAATAAGGTGTAGAATAAGGTGTAGAATAAGGTGTAGAATAAGGTGTAGAATAAGGCGTAGAATAAGGTGTAGAATAAGGCGTAGAATAAGGCGTAGAATAAGGTGTAGAATAAGGCGTAGAATAAGGCGTAGAATAAGGTGTAGAATAAGGCGTAGAATAAGGCGTAGAATAAGGTGTAGAATAAGGCGTAGAATAAGGTGTAGAATAAGGCGTAGAATAAGGTGTAGAATAAGGTGTAGAATAAGGTGTAGAATAAGCCTCAGCCGCCCTTATTCAGGGCCCCATCTGCCCTTATCGTCTGTGGGACAGCGCGCAATGACGGAGTTGCCTGATTGCACTTTTAACATTTCATTGAACTAAAGTAAAGGGAAACACACTAGTGTTCACGAAAATGGCTAGAACATGAGCTTGTCAACTCTGCTAAGACGCCTTAGGGTGAGGCTCACACTCGCCCAATCAAACCTAAACATATTTAGGTCACATCCAGTGCACTGGACAGAGCCACTGCAGGTCTGCTGTCAAATCTGTAGCAATGTGTGCTCATTATTTTTGCTAATGTCTGAAGACAGGACGGGCTACATGACACTCCCACCACACAGACTTAGGTATAGATCTACTGTAAAAAGCTGCGGGGTCTGCCTTTTAGACGTTGTGCCAATGCGCCTGGACAAAGCCTGATGTCCCGCTCTCGTCCAGTAAAGACTGTCCTGCACAGTCCAACAGGACGTCCTGTCACAAGGGCTTTGTGCGGAGCTGTTTGTTACATGTTCACACACAAGTTATGTTTTGCTGGTGCCATACAGCGCTTGACCCGTTAAATACACCGTGTAAAAGTGAGTTTTATCACCGCGGGGCGCAATGCACCTTTGTCAAACTCTGAGCTCCACATCACATGTTTAGATTAAAAGGTCACAGGTCATCTTTGCTTTGAGTGTAGCGGCAGACAGGAGTGTAGCAGAAGACAGGAAGTTCACCCAGCCCGACCCCCTCAGCCCGGGGTCTACAGCACGGGGACAGCACGGGGACAGGACGGGGACAGGACGGGGACAGGACGGGGACAGAGCCGGACAGCGGACACACACAGGCGTTAGCAGCAGGCGGCTAGCGTTAGCATTAGCCCGTGTGTCCTGCCTCTGTCCACACAGCTCTGATGAAGAGAGTGACCGTGACGCGCGTGAGCCCCTGTACCTCTCACGTGATGACAGATGTGTCCACGTGTCCTCCAGAGATGAGCCTCTTTGAACAGCACAGAGTGAAGCTCAGGCGCAGGGCTGACACGTCCAAGAAGCTGCACATCCTGTTTGGAGTGAGGCGTAAAGCCTGTGCTGCCACCTGCTGGATGGACAGGGTCAGTGCTCAGTCTCACAGTGATATGGACATAAAGACACATCCACTCACTCAAGAGACAGGTTTACAAACAGAACTATTCACTCAGCACACAAACCAATTCAGAATATTTGAAAAAGTAAAGTTTGTGAACAAAATGTACAACATTCTTGTAAAAAGCACACTGTGTGGTTAAAATAAAAATAATATAATATAATATAATATAATATAATATAATATAATATAATATAATATAATATAATATAATATAATATAATATAATATAATATAATATAATATAATATAATATAATATAATATAATATAATATAATTAATATAATAACATAGTCATCACATTTATAAACTGATCCAACCATCATCCAGGCTGTAAATTTATGCTGAATATTACAGAATAATTTAGGGAAGAAAAAATACAAAATGACTCAGTGTAGTGTATTGAAAATCAACAAATCAAATTACTGAACAGGACCATGAACGTTTGTATCACAGGCTCCTGAAAATGTGTATTTAAATGCAATTTGTATAGATTTCTTGAGTTTTCAGACAGTCTTAAAACTACTTTCTACTTTTACTACTCAACTTTTGACTTCTCACTGTTGCCAACATATGCATTATGCTACCATGGTAAATGATAAACATTCTGCCATGGGTATACATGCACAACACCCCCAACATGCAAAGTATCAATGACAGGACAAGCCTCTCAAAGGGCCTGACTCAAAAGGACTGAGTGCAGGATGCAGGGACATTCACTCAGGCTAAACCAGGGATCGGCAACTTTTAACACCCAAAGAGCCATTTGGACCCGGTTTCCTCAGCAAAAAACACTGGGAGCCACAAATACATTTTGACATCTAAAATGGAGGTAACACTGTATATATCTATATTTATTTGTTTTAGCTTTACGCCATGAAGCGCTACAGAGACTTCTGCTCCTGAACTTTTACCAACAGCATCTGCAAATCAGGGCTGTATCTTTACGCAAGAGTGTAAGCTGTCGCCTGTGAGGCATGAGCGGTGTTTTTTTTGTTTTTGTTTTTTTACATGAGAGTGTGATGCTTATTTTGAGCAACGAAAAATAATAAAATATAATTTGATTTTAATATTTCAAGATCACAATAATCTTCCAATTTAAACTAACATTTAAAAAAGAACTAACACAAATAAAATACACTTCAATTAAATACTTATAATTTGTTTTCCCAAGCTATGCGGAGCCGCAATATAAGAATGAAAGAGCCGCGGGTTGCTGACCCCCGCCCTACAGGAAGTCGGCCATATTGGATCAAACCAGAAATTGACAAAATCATTCATCATAATCTTTTGACATCTACTTTAACAGTTTTTATCTAAAACACTTTAAACATGGCCAAAAGACACAAAATCCATGTGCAATAAAATGTTATCAATTACTGCATAAGTAAGAAGGGGAGCAACAGCAAGGGCTGCGAAGAGCATGGGCATCAAACCTACACATGCAGCGTGAAATAGATTAGCAGTCCATTGCCTCAAGTACTTGGCCACCTCGATGTAGTGCACACAGATGTGGGACATATTCATGTGCAACGTAGCTGTACACATGGATTTCTTTGGTCCAGGATGTGAGGTTCCATACACCGTGAGTGTGGGAGCAGCGCCTCAAAGGTGCTTTTTAAACATTGCTGGAACACTGTGCAGTTGTGTTAGTTCGCTAACACATATACTAAAATTGGAACGATACAGAGAAGATTAGCATGGCCCCTGCGCAAGGATGACACGCAAACTCGTGAAGCGTTCCTCATTTTCTGGCAAATCCTGAATGAATTCATGTTGTTTTTCTGTGTCACTGTCCTGTGGAACAACAAAGTGTCACTGTGGACCATGTCAGGATGGCCGAGCGGTCTAAGGCGCTGCGTTCAGGTCGCAGTCTCCCCTGGAGTCGTGGGTTCAAATCCCACTTCTAACATCCACCTTTTGACAGAATTATTTACATTCTTTTTTTTTTTTTTTTTTTTTACTTTTATTATCAAAAATATCATCTCATAAAATCACAGTACAAAGTACATTGGGGCAAGTGGGGGGGAGGGGACGGGGGAATGGAAACACATGGTGGAAAATGGGGAACATACAAGAAATAATAAATAAATGTGTACATGTACATCACAAGACAGGCGACACTGGGGCAAGTAGGGAGGGTGCGGGGTTGGATAGGACACATGGGGGGGTGGACTATGACATAATTTGAGAAATAATATTAAATTGAATAACACATTTTCACATTTCACATTTTCATTTTAGTCTTTCAGGATCCGAGGTGGGGTGGGGGATGGGGTGAGTGATCAAAAGTGAAAGTCTAAATGTCCTTGGGGGGTGACGGTGATGAGGGTGTTGCGGGGGAGCAGGATCTTGTTGAAACGGTGGGGGATGGCTATGTGAAGGTGTTGGAGGTGGGTGGTAAGGCGGTTCGTGAACAGGGTCCAGTGGGGGGCGGTGCGCTGATCGTATAGGTGGAGGTTTCTGATGAAGAAAATGGTGTACCGGGCTATGGACATGATGAGTCTGATAAGGGGGAGGTTGGGTCTGGATGGGTGATCAGGTGGACGGTCGGGCGGGCGGTGATGGTGGCGATGTTCCGGAGGACGTGGGTCTGGGGTGCGGTGGTCCGATGGGTGGTCTGGGGTGTGATGGGGGAGCACCTGACCTGCCGCACGATGGTCCGGGCGATGGTCAGCTGAAGCGGCTGGAGCGGCGACAGCTGGGCTGTGGTGGGCTCCAGCGACGAGCTGACGGTCGGCCGCGGCGCCGGGGCGGTGGTAAGCAGCGATGCTTACCACTATACCACCAATGCACTCACAATGCTCAAAAATGTCTGAAAAAAAAAGCTCTGTATTCTGCGTGGAAATCAGCCTGGACAAATTTGTTTTTGTGGATTTTGAAACTTAGAAAACATCCTTGTATGTCCTGGACAGAGTGCCTGTTTGCTTTCTGTTGTGAAAACATAGATCTCTGTCAAGAAAACTCTGTTCTCGAGGCGCTGTTTACCCAAAAAGCCTCAGGACAAGTGTTAGACTTTTCTTCTAATCTGATCAGAGGGGAGCGAGCACAGAGAAGAAGCTACGCAGATTGCTTCCACGAGGTCTTCTCTGTGCCTTCCCTCTTCTGAGCCTTTTATTAACCGCTTGACTCAACTCAGCAGTTTTCCCATCATGCTTATCAGTAGAACAACACTTTATTTCCCTCCCCACACAGACATGACCTTTCTGATCTTTCAGCTAATGTGCGTATCGTACGCTCAAAGACAGCGGTGGAAGTGCGGTCCGTGGTGTAGGCCTGTCCCACTTCAGCAAGACGGCGGCTACACTGAGGAGGGCAGATTCTCGACCGGAACCTTCAAACTACACTTTGAAGAGTACTTCGAAGGGACCCTTCAAAGGGTGCATTTGGCGAATTGGGACACGGCCTATGTCTTTACAGAATGCACACTTTTATCTCCTAAATTTTTCCAAACACCACACCGATGAATCAATAGTACTGTCTAATAAATGCAGCTGTGCAGCGTCTCCCTGATGGTCTAGTGGCTAGGATTCGGCGCTCTCACCGCAACGGCCCGGGTTCGGTTCCCGGTCAGGGAACTGCAGTGTTTGTGACTTGCTTAGGACATTGCCAAATCAGTTGCGCAGCTTCCATCTATCTGAGTTCATATCTCTGAAGGCTTGTGCATTTTTTTTTCATCCCATGGAATGCAAATCCCTTTTGTTGAGAGCCTGGATAGCTCAGTCAGTAGAGTATCAGACTTTTAATCTGAGGGCAAAATCTCTGTATTCTGCGTGAAAAACATCCTGCACAAATTTTTTTCAGTGGAGTTTGAAACTTAGGAAAGAGTTTCTGGTATAGCTCCACAGGTACAGTGAACCATATGAGATTTATTCCCAAACCTCACTGCACTGTGCAGGACCATAGTCAGATGGGTCTCAGGCATGACTTTGGTACCAGATTCTATCCAACCTTTTAGCCTAAAAAGCTTGTGAATTTTTTGATCCATTCTTCATTAAATCTCTCATGTTAAGGGCCTGGGTAGCTCAGTCGGTAGAGCATCAGACTTTTAATCTGAGGGTCCAGGGTTCAAGTCCCTGTTCAGGCAGCTTGTCCATTAGCAAAAGGAAAGACAGGGAAAGTGCTGTCTCTACTGGCATGGCATGTTGCTTTGAAGAGAACTTTGTATACTGTACAGCCAAGGTGCAAGACCACAGTCACATGGGAGGCAGTTGGAAAAACACAAGACTTCTACTGTGAGGATCCAGGATACAAGTCCTCATTCAAGTGATTCTAACATTATGTGAGCAAAAGCGTGGAAAACTGCATGGACAAATTGGTCTGAAGCTTAGGCAAAAGATGAAGTTTAAATCTATCAACTAAAAAAAGCGTTGTAAGAGTGAAGACGTTTCGCTGCTCATCCAAGCCGCTTCTTCAGTTCTGGTCAGATTGCCCATGGGCACTGCCTTATATCTATCTGAAGGGAGGGGCTAACTACACTGAAACTGTCTCCAGTTTCAGCTGAAACTAGCCCATTCAGCTCTTAGCGCCAGAGCAAGGAGGAAGTTAAATGTGAAACCAGACCGGTCAACGCTGCATAAGTAAGAAGGGGAGCAACGGCAAGGGCTCAAGCACTTGGCCACCTCGACACAGTACACACAGATGTGGGACATATTCACACGCAATGTATCGTCATCTGTACACATGGATTTCTTTGGTCCAGGATGTGAGGTTCCATACACCGTGAGTGTGGGAGCAGCGCCTCAAAGGTGCTTTTTAAACATTGTTGGAACACTCTGCAGTTGTGTTAGTTCGCTAACACATATACTAAAATTGGAACGATACAGAGAAGATTAGCATGGCCCCTGCGCAAGGATGACACGCAAACTCGTGAAGCGTTCCTCATTTTCTGGCAAATCCTGAATGAATTCATGTTGTTTTTCTGTGTCACTGTCCCGTGGAGCAACAAAGTGTCACTGTGGACCATGTCGGGATGGCCGAGCGGTCTAAGGCGCTGCGTTCAGGTCGCAGTCTCCCCTGGAGGCGTGGGTTCAAATCCCACTTCTGACATCGACCTTTTGACAATTATTTACATTCTACATAAGTCAACAAAGAATGGGTTTACTACCATGACCTGCGCTGCATTGGCCGGGAATCGAACCCGGGCCTCCCGCGTGGCAGGCGAGAATTCTTCCACTGAACCACCAATGCCTGCTTGGGGAGGTTTTTAAGGCCCTTAAAATTGTTGGTCTAGTCCAGGGGTCGGCAACCTTTAACACGCAAAGAGCCATTTGGACCCACTTTCCACGTAAAATAAAACACTGGGAGCCGCAAATAGTTTTTGACATCTAAAATGAAGACAACACTGTGTATAATAATAATAATGTAATGGAATAATGTCGGTTTTATTTTCACGGACAAGCCTTCTACGCGTGGCAGATAAATATGGCAAAATTAAGTTAAGTGCATAAAAAATACAACCCACCACACCGCTGCATCAGAGGGAGCCCTGTGCTGATTATGTGATTATGTCTACTCTGCTCCAAGCCTGCTATTGTTCTCATTGTTCTGGGTCTGAGGATGGAGTTATAGATGGGGGAGAGGTCTTTCACACCTTTACACAAAGGTCTCATAAAATAAAGGGAATGTTAAATGGTCATGGTCCACAGTGAATTTAGATTTGGAATATAATTTTATCTTTCAAAATGGTTCTCGTTTCTATGATGAAAGCCTGGGGTCCCATATCAGAGGAGACATCTTTAGCAGAGGATGGTTTCGATCCATCGACCTCTGGGTTATGGGCCCAGCACGCTTCCGCTGCGCCACTCTGCTCTCCTTAGCTTGTGTGTTTGTGTGGGAGTAAAAATCTACTAACATAGAATTAGGAGGTCAGTGTCTTCTGCATTAAATACGTGTGGGCAAAAGGGGGAACAACGAGGAAAGGAGCGCCTACCAGGTAAGCACACGCTTTACACTTTGCAAGTCTGCTGAAAGACACTCCAGATGAGACTCCTTTCTATAATAATTACCTCCTGTGCAACATCTGAAGAGCCAGGATTAGCAGGGGAAGGTTTCGATTCATCACCCTCTGGTTTAAGGGTCCAGCATGCTTCCACTGCAACACTCTGCTGATTGGTTGAGTAAACAGGGACTCAAACCTGTTAACATAAAATTAGGAGTCTTGTGCATTCAATTTCTGGGCATTCGTACACATAGCAGACAAAATTAGCCTTAAAATGTCTAATCATAGATCTGTTTTAAGAAATCATCCACTTGGATTGAAGTATATATGCATTTTTTTACTACATGAAAATTGAAATTGAAACAGTACACTACAATTACCATTGTGTGGAGAAGATTGCATTGGCCAGGAATCAAACCCAGGTCCACTGCTTGGGAAGCAGCAATGCTTACCACTATACCACCAATGCACTCACAATGCTCAAAAATGTCTGAAAAAAAAAGCTCTGTATTCTGCGTGGAAATCAGCCTGGACAAATTTGTTTTTGTGGATTTTGAAACTTAGAAAACATCCTTGTATGTCCTGGACAGAGTGCCTGTTTGCTTTCTGTTGTGAAAACATAGATCTCTGTCAAGAAAACTCTGTTCTCGAGGCGCTGTTTACCCAAAAAGCCTCAGGACAAGTGTTAGACTTTTCTTCTAATCTGATCAGAGGGGAGCGAGCACAGAGAAGAAGCTACGCAGATTGCTTCCACGAGGTCTTCTCTGTGCCTTCCCTCTTCTGAGCCTTTTATTAACCGCTTGACTCAACTCAGCAGTTTTCCCATCATGCTTATCAGTAGAACAACACTTTATTTCCCTCCCCACACAGACATGACCTTTCTGATCTTTCAGCTAATGTGCGTATCGTACGCTCAAAGACAGCGGTGGAAGTGCGGTCCGTGGTGTAGGCCTGTCCCACTTCAGCAAGACGGCGGCTACACTGAGGAGGGCAGATTCTCGACCGGAACCTTCAAACTACACTTTGAAGAGTACTTCGAAGGGACCCTTCAAAGGGTGCATTTGGCGAATTGGGACACGGCCTATGTCTTTACAGAATGCACACTTTTATCTCCTAAATTTTTCCAAACACCACACCGATGAATCAATAGTACTGTCTAATAAATGCAGCTGTGCAGCGTCTCCCTGATGGTCTAGTGGCTAGGATTCGGCGCTCTCACCGCAACGGCCCGGGTTCGGTTCCCGGTCAGGGAACTGCAGTGTTTGTAACTTGCTTAGGACATTGCCAAATCAGTTGCGCAGCTTCCATCTATCTGAGTTCATATCTCTGAAGGCTTGTGCATTTTTTTTTCATCCCATGGAATGCAAATCCCTTTTGTTGAGAGCCTGGATAGCTCAGTCAGTAGAGTATCAGACTTTTAATCTGAGGGCAAAATCTCTGTATTCTGCGTGAAAAACATCCTGCACAAATTTTTTTCAGTGGAGTTTGAAACTTAGGAAAGAGTTTCTGGTATAGCTCCACAAGTACAGTGAACCATATGAGATTTATTCCCAAACCTCACTGCACTGTGCAGGACCATAGTCAGATGGGTCTCAGGCATGACTTTGGTACCAGATTCATCCAAGCCGCTTCTTCAGTTCTGGTCAGATTGCCCATGGGCACTGCCTTATATCTATCTGAAGGGAGGGGCTAACTACACTGAAACTGTCTCCAGTTTCAGCTGAAACTAGCCCATTCAGCTCTTAGCGCCAGAGCAAGGAGGAAGTTAAATGTGAAACCAGACCGGTCAACGCTGCATAAGTAAGAAGGGGAGCAACGGCAAGGGCTCAAGCACTTGGCCACCTCGACACAGTACACACAGATGTGGGACATATTCACACGCAATGTATCGTCATCTGTACACATGGATTTCTTTGGTCCAGGATGTGAGGTTCCATACACCGTGAGTGTGGGAGCAGCGCCTCAAAGGTGCTTTTGAAACATTGTTGGAACACTCTGCAGTTGTGTTAGTTCGCTAACACATATACTAAAATTGGAACGATACAGAGAAGATTAGCATGGCCCCTGCGCAAGGATGACACGCAAACTCGTGAAGCGTTCCTCATTTTCTGGCAAATCCTGAATGAATTCATGTTGTTTTTCTGTGTCACTGTCCCGTGGAGCAACAAAGTGTCACTGTGGACCATGTCGGGATGGCCGAGCGGTCTAAGGCGCTGCGTTCAGGTCGCAGTCTCCCCTGGAGGCGTGGGTTCAAATCCCACTTCTGACATCGACCTTTTGACAATTATTTACATTCTACATAAGTCAACAAAGAATGGGTTTACTACCATGACCTGCGCTGCATTGGCCGGGAATCGAACCCGGGCCTCCCGCGTGGCAGGCGAGAATTCTTCCACTGAACCACCAATGCCTGCTTGGGGAGGTTTTTAAGGCCCTTAAAATTGTTGGTCTAGTCCAGGGGTCGGCAACCTTTAACACGCAAAGAGCCATTTGGACCCACTTTCCACGTAAAATAAAACACTGGGAGCCGCAAATAGTTTTTGACATCTAAAATGAAGACAACACTGTGTATAATAATAATAATGTAATGGAATAATGTCGGTTTTATTTTCACGGACAAGCCTTCTACGCGTGGCAGATAAATATGGCAAAAATAAGTTAAGTGCATAAAAAATACAACCCACCACACCGCTGCATCAGAGGGAGCCCTGTGCTGATTATGTGATTATGTCTACTCTGCTCCAAGCCTGCTATTGTTCTCATTGTTCTGGGTCTGAGGATGGAGTTATAGATGGGGGAGAGGTCTTTCACACCTTTACACAAAGGTCTCATAAAATAAAGGGAATGTTAAATGGTCATGGTCCACAGTGAATTTAGATTTGGAATATAATTTTATCTTTCAAAATGGTTCTCGTTTCTATGATGAAAGCCTGGGGTCCCATATCAGAGGAGACATCTTTAGCAGAGGATGGTTTCGATCCATCGACCTCTGGGTTATGGGCCCAGCACGCTTCCGCTGCGCCACTCTGCTCTCCTTAGCTTGTGTGTTTGTGTGGGAGTAAAAATCTACTAACATAGAATTAGGAGGTCAGTGTCTTCTGCATTAAATACGTGTGGGCAAAAGGGGGAACAACGAGGAAAGGAGCGCCTACCAGGTAAGCACACGCTTTACACTTTGCAAGTCTGCTGAAAGACACTCCAGATGAGACTCCTTTCTATAATAATTACCTCCTGTGCAACATCTGAAGAGCCAGGATTAGCAGGGGAAGGTTTCGATTCATCACCCTCTGGTTTAAGGGTCCAGCATGCTTCCACTGCAACACTCTGCTGATTGGTTGAGTAAACAGGGACTCAAACCTGTTAACATAAAATTAGGAGTCTTGTGCATTCAATTTCTGGGCATTCGTACACATAGCAGACAAAATTAGCCTTAAAATGTCTAATCATAGATCTGTTTTAAGAAATCATCCACTTGGATTGAAGTATATATGCATTTTTTTACTACATGAAAATTGAAATTGAAACAGTACACTACAATTACCATTGTGTGGAGAAGATTGCATTGGCCAGGAATCAAACCCAGGTCCACTGCTTGGGAAGCAGCAATGCTTACCACTATACCACCAATGCACTCACAATGCTCAAAAATGTCTGAAAAAAAAAGCTCTGTATTCTGCGTGGAAATCAGCCTGGACAAATTTGTTTTTGTGGATTTTGAAACTTAGAAAACATCCTTGTATGTCCTGGACAGAGTGCCTGTTTGCTTTCTGTTGTGAAAACATAGATCTCTGTCAAGAAAACTCTGTTCTCGAGGCGCTGTTTACCCAAAAAGCCTCAGGACAAGTGTTAGACTTTTCTTCTAATCTGATCAGAGGGGAGCGAGCACAGAGAAGAAGCTACGCAGATTGCTTCCACGAGGTCTTCTCTGTGCCTTCCCTCTTCTGAGCCTTTTATTAACCGCTTGACTCAACTCAGCAGTTTTCCCATCATGCTTATCAGTAGAACAACACTTTATTTCCCTCCCCACACAGACATGACCTTTCTGATCTTTCAGCTAATGTGCGTATCGTACGCTCAAAGACAGCGGTGGAAGTGCGGTCCGTGGTGTAGGCCTGTCCCACTTCAGCAAGACGGCGGCTACACTGAGGAGGGCAGATTCTCGACCGGAACCTTCAAACTACACTTTGAAGAGTACTTCGAAGGGACCCTTCAAAGGGTGCATTTGGCGAATTGGGACACGGCCTATGTCTTTACAGAATGCACACTTTTATCTCCTAAATTTTTCCAAACACCACACCGATGAATCAATAGTACTGTCTAATAAATGTAGCTGTGCAGCGTCTCCCTGATGGTCTAGTGGCTAGGATTCGGCGCTCTCACCGCAACGGCCCGGGTTCGGTTCCCGGTCAGGGAACTGCAGTGTTTGTAACTTGCTTAGGACATTGCCAAATCAGTTGCGCAGCTTCCATCTATCTGAGTTCATATCTCTGAAGGCTTGTGCATTTTTTTTTCATCCCATGGAATGCAAATCCCTTTTGTTGAGAGCCTGGATAGCTCAGTCAGTAGAGTATCAGACTTTTAATCTGAGGGCAAAATCTCTGTATTCTGCGTGAAAAACATCCTGCACAAATTTTTTTCAGTGGAGTTTGAAACTTAGGAAAGAGTTTCTGGTATAGCTCCACAAGTACAGTGAACCATATGAGATTTATTCCCAAACCTCACTGCACTGTGCAGGACCATAGTCAGATGGGTCTCAGGCATGACTTTGGTACCAGATTCTATCCAACCTTTTAGCCTAAAAAGCTTGTGAATTTTTTGATCCATTCTTCATTAAATCTCTCATGTTAAGGGCCTGGGTAGCTCAGTCGGTAGAGCATCAGACTTTTAATCTGAGGGTCCAGGGTTCAAGTCCCTGTTCAGGCAGCTTGTCCATTAGCAAAAGGAAAGACAGGGAAAGTGCTGTCTCTACTGGCATGGCATGTTGCTTTGAAGAGAACTTTGTATACTGTACAGCCAAGGTGCAAGACCACAGTCACATGGGAGGCAGTTGGAAAAACACAAGACTTCTACTGTGAGGATCCAGGATACAAGTCCTCATTCAAGTGATTCTAACATTATGTGAGCAAAAGCGTGGAAAACTGCATGGACAAATTGGTCTGAAGCTTAGGCAAAAGATGAAGTTTAAATCTATCAACTAAAAAAAGCGTTGTAAGAGTGAAGACGTTTCGCTGCTCATCCAAGCCGCTTCTTCAGTTCTGGTCAGATTGCCCATGGGCACTGCCTTATATCTATCTGAAGGGAGGGGCTAACTACACTGAAACTGTCTCCAGTTTCAGCTGAAACTAGCCCATTCAGCTCTTAGCGCCAGAGCAAGGAGGAAGTTAAATGTGAAACCAGACCGGTCAACGCTGCATAAGTAAGAAGGGGAGCAACGGCAAGGGCTCAAGCACTTGGCCACCTCGACACAGTACACACAGATGTGGGACATATTCACACGCAATGTATCGTCATCTGTACACATGGATTTCTTTGGTCCAGGATGTGAGGTTCCATACACCGTGAGTGTGGGAGCAGCGCCTCAAAGGTGCTTTTGAAACATTGTTGGAACACTCTGCAGTTGTGTTAGTTCGCTAACACATATACTAAAATTGGAACGATACAGAGAAGATTAGCATGGCCCCTGCGCAAGGATGACACGCAAACTCGTGAAGCGTTCCTCATTTTCTGGCAAATCCTGAATGAATTCATGTTGTTTTTCTGTGTCACTGTCCCGTGGAGCAACAAAGTGTCACTGTGGACCATGTCGGGATGGCCGAGCGGTCTAAGGCGCTGCGTTCAGGTCGCAGTCTCCCCTGGAGGCGTGGGTTCAAATCCCACTTCTGACATCGACCTTTTGACAATTATTTACATTCTACATAAGTCAACAAAGAATGGGTTTACTACCATGACCTGCGCTGCATTGGCCGGGAATCGAACCCGGGCCTCCCGCGTGGCAGGCGAGAATTCTTCCACTGAACCACCAATGCCTGCTTGGGGAGGTTTTTAAGGCCCTTAAAATTGTTGGTCTAGTCCAGGGGTCGGCAACCTTTAACACGCAAAGAGCCATTTGGACCCACTTTCCACGTAAAATAAAACACTGGGAGCCGCAAATAGTTTTTGACATCTAAAATGAAGACAACACTGTGTATAATAATAATAATGTAATGGAATAATGTCGGTTTTATTTTCACGGACAAGCCTTCTACGCGTGGCAGATAAATATGGCAAAAATAAGTTAAGTGCATAAAAAATACAACCCACCACACCGCTGCATCAGAGGGAGCCCTGTGCTGATTATGTGATTATGTCTACTCTGCTCCAAGCCTGCTATTGTTCTCATTGTTCTGGGTCTGAGGATGGAGTTATAGATGGGGGAGAGGTCTTTCACACCTTTACACAAAGGTCTCATAAAATAAAGGGAATGTTAAATGGTCATGGTCCACAGTGAATTTAGATTTGGAATATAATTTTATCTTTCAAAATGGTTCTCGTTTCTATGATGAAAGCCTGGGGTCCCATATCAGAGGAGACATCTTTAGCAGAGGATGGTTTCGATCCATCGACCTCTGGGTTATGGGCCCAGCACGCTTCCGCTGCGCCACTCTGCTCTCCTTAGCTTGTGTGTTTGTGTGGGAGTAAAAATCTACTAACATAGAATTAGGAGGTCAGTGTCTTCTGCATTAAATACGTGTGGGCAAAAGGGGGAACAACGAGGAAAGGAGCGCCTACCAGGTAAGCACACGCTTTACACTTTGCAAGTCTGCTGAAAGACACTCCAGATGAGACTCCTTTCTATAATAATTACCTCCTGTGCAACATCTGAAGAGCCAGGATTAGCAGGGGAAGGTTTCGATTCATCACCCTCTGGTTTAAGGGTCCAGCATGCTTCCACTGCAACACTCTGCTGATTGGTTGAGTAAACAGGGACTCAAACCTGTTAACATAAAATTAGGAGTCTTGTGCATTCAATTTCTGGGCATTCGTACACATAGCAGACAAAATTAGCCTTAAAATGTCTAATCATAGATCTGTTTTAAGAAATCATCCACTTGGATTGAAGTATATATGCATTTTTTTACTACATGAAAATTGAAATTGAAACAGTACACTACAATTACCATTGTGTGGAGAAGATTGCATTGGCCAGGAATCAAACCCAGGTCCACTGCTTGGGAAGCAGCAATGCTTACCACTATACCACCAATGCACTCACAATGCTCAAAAATGTCTGAAAAAAAAAGCTCTGTATTCTGCGTGGAAATCAGCCTGGACAAATTTGTTTTTGTGGATTTTGAAACTTAGAAAACATCCTTGTATGTCCTGGACAGAGTGCCTGTTTGCTTTCTGTTGTGAAAACATAGATCTCTGTCAAGAAAACTCTGTTCTCGAGGCGCTGTTTACCCAAAAAGCCTCAGGACAAGTGTTAGACTTTTCTTCTAATCTGATCAGAGGGGAGCGAGCACAGAGAAGAAGCTACGCAGATTGCTTCCACGAGGTCTTCTCTGTGCCTTCCCTCTTCTGAGCCTTTTATTAACCGCTTGACTCAACTCAGCAGTTTTCCCATCATGCTTATCAGTAGAACAACACTTTATTTCCCTCCCCACACAGACATGACCTTTCTGATCTTTCAGCTAATGTGCGTATCGTACGCTCAAAGACAGCGGTGGAAGTGCGGTCCGTGGTGTAGGCCTGTCCCACTTCAGCAAGACGGCGGCTACACTGAGGAGGGCAGATTCTCGACCGGAACCTTCAAACTACACTTTGAAGAGTACTTCGAAGGGACCCTTCAAAGGGTGCATTTGGCGAATTGGGACACGGCCTATGTCTTTACAGAATGCACACTTTTATCTCCTAAATTTTTCCAAACACCACACCGATGAATCAATAGTACTGTCTAATAAATGCAGCTGTGCAGCGTCTCCCTGATGGTCTAGTGGCTAGGATTCGGCGCTCTCACCGCAACGGCCCGGGTTCGGTTCCCGGTCAGGGAACTGCAGTGTTTGTAACTTGCTTAGGACATTGCCAAATCAGTTGCGCAGCTTCCATCTATCTGAGTTCATATCTCTGAAGGCTTGTGCATTTTTTTTTCATCCCATGGAATGCAAATCCCTTTTGTTGAGAGCCTGGATAGCTCAGTCAGTAGAGTATCAGACTTTTAATCTGAGGGCAAAATCTCTGTATTCTGCGTGAAAAACATCCTGCACAAATTTTTTTCAGTGGAGTTTGAAACTTAGGAAAGAGTTTCTGGTATAGCTCCACAAGTACAGTGAACCATATGAGATTTATTCCCAAACCTCACTGCACTGTGCAGGACCATAGTCAGATGGGTCTCAGGCATGACTTTGGTACCAGATTCTATCCAACCTTTTAGCCTAAAAAGCTTGTGAATTTTTTGATCCATTCTTCATTAAATCTCTCATGTTAAGGGCCTGGGTAGCTCAGTCGGTAGAGCATCAGACTTTTAATCTGAGGGTCCAGGGTTCAAGTCCCTGTTCAGGCAGCTTGTCCATTAGCAAAAGGAAAGACAGGGAAAGTGCTGTCTCTACTGGCATGGCATGTTGCTTTGAAGAGAACTTTGTATACTGTACAGCCAAGGTGCAAGACCACAGTCACATGGGAGGCAGTTGGAAAAACACAAGACTTCTACTGTGAGGATCCAGGATACAAGTCCTCATTCAAGTGATTCTAACATTATGTGAGCAAAAGCGTGGAAAACTGCATGGACAAATTGGTCTGAAGCTTAGGCAAAAGATGAAGTTTAAATCTATCAACTAAAAAAAGCGTTGTAAGAGTGAAGACGTTTCGCTGCTCATCCAAGCCGCTTCTTCAGTTCTGGTCAGATTGCCCATGGGCACTGCCTTATATCTATCTGAAGGGAGGGGCTAACTACACTGAAACTGTCTCCAGTTTCAGCTGAAACTAGCCCATTCAGCTCTTAGCGCCAGAGCAAGGAGGAAGTTAAATGTGAAACCAGACCGGTCAACGCTGCATAAGTAAGAAGGGGAGCAACGGCAAGGGCTCAAGCACTTGGCCACCTCGACACAGTACACACAGATGTGGGACATATTCACACGCAATGTATCGTCATCTGTACACATGGATTTCTTTGGTCCAGGATGTGAGGTTCCATACACCGTGAGTGTGGGAGCAGCGCCTCAAAGGTGCTTTTGAAACATTGTTGGAACACTCTGCAGTTGTGTTAGTTCGCTAACACATATACTAAAATTGGAACGATACAGAGAAGATTAGCATGGCCCCTGCGCAAGGATGACACGCAAACTCGTGAAGCGTTCCTCATTTTCTGGCAAATCCTGAATGAATTCATGTTGTTTTTCTGTGTCACTGTCCCGTGGAGCAACAAAGTGTCACTGTGGACCATGTCGGGATGGCCGAGCGGTCTAAGGCGCTGCGTTCAGGTCGCAGTCTCCCCTGGAGGCGTGGGTTCAAATCCCACTTCTGACATCGACCTTTTGACAATTATTTACATTCTACATAAGTCAACAAAGAATGGGTTTACTACCATGACCTGCGCTGCATTGGCCGGGAATCGAACCCGGGCCTCCCGCGTGGCAGGCGAGAATTCTTCCACTGAACCACCAATGCCTGCTTGGGGAGGTTTTTAAGGCCCTTAAAATTGTTGGTCTAGTCCAGGGGTCGGCAACCTTTAACACGCAAAGAGCCATTTGGACCCACTTTCCACGTAAAATAAAACACTGGGAGCCGCAAATAGTTTTTGACATCTAAAATGAAGACAACACTGTGTATAATAATAATAATGTAATGGAATAATGTCGGTTTTATTTTCACGGACAAGCCTTCTACGCGTGGCAGATAAATATGGCAAAAATAAGTTAAGTGCATAAAAAATACAACCCACCACACCGCTGCATCAGAGGGAGCCCTGTGCTGATTATGTGATTATGTCTACTCTGCTCCAAGCCTGCTATTGTTCTCATTGTTCTGGGTCTGAGGATGGAGTTATAGATGGGGGAGAGGTCTTTCACACCTTTACACAAAGGTCTCATAAAATAAAGGGAATGTTAAATGGTCATGGTCCACAGTGAATTTAGATTTGGAATATAATTTTATCTTTCAAAATGGTTCTCGTTTCTATGATGAAAGCCTGGGGTCCCATATCAGAGGAGACATCTTTAGCAGAGGATGGTTTCGATCCATCGACCTCTGGGTTATGGGCCCAGCACGCTTCCGCTGCGCCACTCTGCTCTCCTTAGCTTGTGTGTTTGTGTGGGAGTAAAAATCTACTAACATAGAATTAGGAGGTCAGTGTCTTCTGCATTAAATACGTGTGGGCAAAAGGGGGAACAACGAGAAAAGGAGCGCCTACCAGGTAAGCACACGCTTTACACTTTGCAAGTCTGCTGAAAGACACTCCAGATGAGACTCCTTTCTATAATAATTACCTCCTGTGCAACATCTGAAGAGCCAGGATTAGCAGGGGAAGGTTTCGATTCATCACCCTCTGGTTTAAGGGTCCAGCATGCTTCCACTGCAACACTCTGCTGATTGGTTGAGTAAACAGGGACTCAAACCTGTTAACATAAAATTAGGAGTCTTGTGCATTCAATTTCTGGGCATTCGTACACATAGCAGACAAAATTAGCCTTAAAATGTCTAATCATAGATCTGTTTTAAGAAATCATCCACTTGGATTGAAGTATATATGCATTTTTTTACTACATGAAAATTGAAATTGAAACAGTACACTACAATTACCATTGTGTGGAGAAGATTGCATTGGCCAGGAATCAAACCCAGGTCCACTGCTTGGGAAGCAGCAATGCTTACCACTATACCACCAATGCACTCACAATGCTCAAAAATGTCTGAAAAAAAAAGCTCTGTATTCTGCGTGGAAATCAGCCTGGACAAATTTGTTTTTGTGGATTTTGAAACTTAGAAAACATCCTTGTATGTCCTGGACAGAGTGCCTGTTTGCTTTCTGTTGTGAAAACACAGGTCTCTGTCAAGAAAACTCTGTTCTCGAGGCGCTGTTTACCCAAAAAGCCTCAGGACAAGTGTTAGACTTTTCTTCTAATCTGATCAGAGGGGAGCGAGCACAGAGAAGAAGCTACGCAGATTGCTTCCACGAGGTCTTCTCTGTGCCTTCTCTCTTTTGAGCCTTTTATTAACCGCTTGACTCAACTCAGCAGTTTTCCCATCATGCTTATCAGTAGAACAACACTTTATTTCCCTCCCCACACAGACATGACCTTTCTGATCTTTCAGCTCAGGTTACACAGCTTTTGACCTTTCACCCACACCCTTGTTTGACCTTTCACCCACATTCTTGTGTATGGCCGTGTCCCAATTCGCCAAACTGGCCTTAGAATCACCATTCGAAGTGTGCATCGAAGGGCAGTTATGTAATTTCCGGCGCGACAAGGGCTGTCCCATTTCAACGCACCCTACTGAATGCGGCCGACAAACCTGCCCTTCCCTTTGCATCGTTTCCATGGAGATCGGACGTAACCGAAGCGTGCATCCTTGCACACTTCACGCACTTCTGTATCCCATCATGCACCGCGGCTACGCAAAAAAGAGAAGAAAATGGAGTCCGTTGCACAATACACGTTCAAATGTTCGTACTGGTTTGTCTCATCTACAACAGTGTACACATGAAACTGTTAAATCTGAATAAAGATCTGTACAGTGTGTTTGATGATTAAAAAGGAGTTACATGGAATAAATGTGCAGTTATTGCTAGACAATAAGAAGGCATTATTATCATTAGAAAATATTACTGCAATAAGAATAATGTAAGAATGTTCGTTTCTATTGTAAGCGTCAAAGACCAAGAGACTGAAACGTAAAGTCAGAAGAGTTTAATGAGTTGAACACAGGTAATGTGAACAATGAAGCAATGGACTCTCCGGAAAGGACAGAAGAGAGTCCTGAGACGTGCACAAAATCTTCATGAGTTCCGGTACATTCCATAGGTCTGCACCCCCTCGTGGGCACGTGTCATTTACTTTCGTGTTAGTAAATCAAGACACTAGCTTGATGTAGCGCTGCACTGCTAGAAAATACCTTATAATAATCAGATGAAAAGAACTGGCACGGCATGGCTCAGCTCAACGTGCCTGACTCCACCTGCAGGTGGATCACTGACTTCCTGACAGACAGGAGACAGCGCGTGCGGCTGGGGAAGAATGTCTCGGACACTCGGACTATCAGCACAGGATCTCCACAGGGCTGTGTACTTTCTCCCCTGCTCTTCTCCCTGTACACCAACTGCTGCACCTCCAGCCACGACTCCGTCAAACTGGTTAAGTTTGCGGATGACACCACCCTCATCGGACTCATCTCGGACGGCGATGAGTCTGCCTACAGGAGGGAGGTGGACCGGCTGGTGTCCTGGTGCAGCAGCAACAACCTGGAGCTCAACGCCCAGAAGACAGTGGAGATGATCGTGGACTTCAGGAAAGTCACAGCCCCCCTGCCTCCCCTCACCCTGACGGACTCCCCCATCACCACTGTGGACTCTTTCCGCTTCCTGGGCACTTGCATCACCCAGGATCTCAAGTGGGAGCCGACCATCAGCTCCCTCATCAAGAAAGCCCAGCAGAGGACGTTCCACCTGCGGCAGCTGAGGAAACTCAGGCTGCCGGTCCAGATGATGTTGCAGTTTTACACTTCCATCATTGAGTCCATCCTCACCTCCTCCATCACTGTGTGGTTCGCTGGGGCCACTGCCAGGGACAGACAGAGACTGCAGCGCATTGTGCCTCTGCTGAGAAGGTGATTGGCTGCAGCCTTCCATCGCTACAGGACCTGTACGTCTCCAGGACTCGGGGGCGAGCAGGCCGTATAGCAGCTGACACTTCTCACCCTGGACATGGACTATTTGAGCCACTTCCCTCTGGCAGGAGCCTACGGTCCATTGGGACCAGAACCTCTCGCCATAAGAACAGTTTCTTCCCCTCTGCTGTTTGGCTCATGAACACTTTATAATATCTGCACTAAACTGGACACTTAAAAACACCGGTCACTTTAATAAGCCACTTTGCACTGTTGTTCTGATGCTGCTATTGTACATATTTTCTCCCTTTAAGTATTTCATTTGATTTTTTTTCAGAATCAGAATCAGAATCAGAATCACTTTTATTGATCCCCAAAGGGAAATTCTCTTAGTTACAAGATGCCACAACCACAGGATAGAATTTAAGAATAAGAATAAAAAGTCATTTAAATAAGAATAAAATTTGTGCAATAAGAATAAAGTGTCATGTAATAAGAATAAAGTGTCAGTGTTAAACAAAATAAATAAATAGATCATCTCACAAAATCACACACTATTTACATCTATGTACAAAGTGGAATATTGGAGTATTGAAGTGTTTGGTTAGAGAACAGAGTTTAACAGTTTGATGGCGACAGGCAGGAAAGATTTCCTGTGTCTCTCAGTGGAGCAGGGAACTGCAGTGTTTGTAACTTGCTTAGGACATTGCCAAATCAGTTGCGCAGCTTCCATCTATCTGAGTTCATATCTCTGAAGGCTTGTGCATTTTTTTTTCATCCCATGGAATGCAAATCCCTTTTGTTGAGAGCCTGGATAGCTCAGTCAGTAGAGTATCAGACTTTTAATCTGAGGGCAAAATCTCTGTATTCTGCGTGAAAAACATCCTGCACAAATTTTTTTCAGTGGAGTTTGAAACTTAGGAAAGAGTTTCTGGTATAGCTCCACAAGTACAGTGAACCATATGAGATTTATTCCCAAACCTCACTGCACTGTGCAGGACCATAGTCAGATGGGTCTTAGGCATGACTTTGGTACCAGATTCTATCCAACCTTTTAGCCTAAAAAGCTTGTGTATTTTTTGATCCATTCTTCATTAAATCTCTCATGTTAAGGGCCTGGGTAGCTCAGTCGGTAGAGCATCAGACTTTTAATCTGAGGGTCCAGGGTTCAAGTCCCTGTTCAGGCAGCTTGTCCATTATATTAGCAAAAGGAAAGACAGGGAAAGTGCTGTCTCTACTGGCATGGCATGTTGTTAAGCTTTGAAGAGAACTTTGTATACTGTACAGCCAAGGTGCAAGACCACAGTCACATGGGAGGCAGTTGGAAAAACACAAGACTTCTACTGTGAGGATCCAGGATACAAGTCCTCATTCAAGTGATTCTAACATTATGTGAGCAAAAGCGTGGAAAACTGCATGGACAAATTGGTCTGAAGCTTAGGCAAAAGATGAAGTTTAAATCTATCAACTAAAAAAAGCATTGTAAGAGTGAAGACGTTTCGCTGCTCATCCAAGCCGCTTCTTCAGTTCTGGTCAGATTGCCCATGGGCACTGCCTTATATCTATCTGAAGGGAGGGGCTAACTACACTGAAACTGTCTCCAGTTTCAGCTGAAACTAGCCCATTCAGCTCTTAGCGCCAGAGCAAGGAGGAAGTTAAATGTGAAACCAGACCGGTCAACGCTGCATAAGTAAGAAGGGGAGCAACGGCAAGGGCTCAAGCACTTGGCCACCTTGACACAGTACACACAGATGTGGGACATATTCACACGCAATGTATCGTCATCTGTACACATGGATTTCTTTGGTCCAGGATGTGAGGTTCCATACACCGTGAGTGTGGGAGCAGTGCCTCAAAGGTGCTTTTTAAACATTGTTGGAACACTCTGCAGTTGTGTTAGTTCGCTAACACATATACTAAAATTGGAACGATACAGAGAAGATTAGCATGGCCCCTGCGCAAGGATGACACGCAAACTCGTGAAGCGTTCCTCATTTTCTGGCAGATCCTGAATGAATTCATGTTGTTTTTCTGTGTCACTGTCCCGTGGAACGACAAAGTGTCACTGTGGACCATGTCAGGATGGCCGAGCGGTCTAAGGCGCTGCGTTCAGGTCGCAGTCTCCCCTGGAGGCGTGGGTTCAAATCCCACTTCTGACATCGACCTTTTGACAATTATTTACATTCTACATAAGTCAACAAAGAATGGGTTTACTACCATGACCTGCACTGCATTGGCCGGGAATCGAACCCGGGCCTCCCGCGTGGCAGGCGAGAATTCTTCCACTGAACCACCAATGCCTGCTTGGGGACGTTTTTAAGGCCCTTAAAATTGTTGGTCTAGTCCAGGGGTCGGCAACCTTTAACACGCAAAGAGCCATTTGGACCCACTTTCCACGTAAAATAAAGCACTGGGAGCCGCAAATAGTTTTTGACATCTAAAATGAAGACAACACTGTGTATAATAATAATAATGTAACGGAATAATGTCGGTTTTATTTTCACGGACAAGCCTTCTACGCGTGGCAGATAAATATGGCAAAAATAAGTGAAGGGATCATGACAGTGTGTCTGTGTGTGTGCCTGTGTCTGGGGGTGTGTCTGTGTGTGTGTCTGTGTGTGTGCCTGTGTGTGTGCCTGTGTCTGTGTGTGTGTCTGTACACATCTGGATCATTTCAGCCTGGCAACTGCCCATCTCTACTGAACTAAAGGTAAAAGGAGCAGTTCACTTTAAAAGTACAGCTTCATGACATCACAAGGTGGAACAGAGCATTTTGAGCTTTGGAGATGTTACTCAAATATGTGAGAATAAAACAAAACACAACTCCAGGTCTGTTTTTGAGGAGGAAACATTAACATAAAAATTATCACACAGGTAAAAGCTCAGAACAGTCGCTTTTGTGCAATACAGGGCCTTTAATTAATTAATTTAGAGTTAAATATTATGGTGATGTGTGATTTTGTAAGAATTAAGATGAATCAGATTTGTAATGAGACATAGAATCTGCAATACCGAAATAAAACTGACGGAATGAAAAGAGGGGAGACGTCAGCACCACGGCCAGCGCCACACGCCCCCCTCACGCGCTGTGCCAGGGCTCTGCTTGTTCTTTAAGGCTGTGGTCATACACTCAGCACACGCAGAGGGGTGCGCGCACTCACACATGCTTACACGTGCGCGTGCGTGAGCAGCCTCTATTCTCTGTGCAGATACGTCTTGCGCCTGTGGGAGCGTCTTTATACAGGTCAATTACGCACACGAGCCCCTGCACGTGCAGATGAATTGAACTATGGAGCACGCTACACTGCACCAACACTGTGCACGAGCAGGAAGTGACGCAGAGCCGCGCTCCTCGAGACGCTTCTAACCTTTGACATCCCGGTGTCCGTGCCCCTCAGAACACCGCGGCCAATCTGCGCGCAGCGTAGTGAGGGGACGGCGTATGCTGTAGTAACGCGGGGGGCTGGGGACCCTACGTCACCGCGTACCCAGCGCTCGCTGCTTCATCGTCCGTTTGTCGCTCACCTGCCGCACCGAGGTAAGACATTCATGATTTTAGTGTGCTTTCAGTCACCCCAGCCCTAAACTGCAAACATACATACCAAACATACACCGATGCAGTCAGAGACTTACGCTGTGACAATGACCGTGCGGAGGGGCGCACAGGACACGCGCTGATGCTGGGATGCGGGTGAGGACGTGGCAGAGGACACGGGGAGGCTGGAGCGTGGATGGGGGTACCCAATCTGCTGTTTGTGGTTAAGTGGTTTATTTGGGCACGCCGTGTTTGCCACAGCACCGCGGCGTGGGTCTGTGCCGCGGGGCTGTGACGCGCGCTCAGAGTACAGCTGTCAGTGTGAACGCTGCGCTGCAATGACCTTGTCGGAGAACACAGGCTCCGCAGTGCCGTCGGTTTGAATTTGAAATCAGCCTATAATCAGTCTGTAACCCTGTGTGTTATCAGTAGAGATTTAATCAGCTGTCAGCGAGCACATTCAGACCAGCGCCAGCAGATCCTTCTGTTCTGGAGACACTCTCAAGGAATTCCTGATCCGCAGGCTCGTGCTGCAGCGCGCGCTCCACACTGAAGGCCCCGGTGTTTCCCACAGATTCTGTTCAGACTACTAAGGCACAGATGAGTTTTATTTGAATCATTTCGTCTCATTGAGTTTGAGGAGTGTAAATGTCACTTACTGTTTGTATCTCACTTTTATACATCAGTGTGGTCCCTTTTATAAGTCTGTGATACAATGAGCAACTAATTTTGCAATGCCCATATATCAGGTCCAGGGGATTTTAGACTACAGGGGTTTTTTGGAGTATGGGGGGGGCACTGTAGTCCCCTGTATTAGTGGGAAACACTGAGGCCCACTACTCAAGAGAGATTCAGCCTCTGCCTGACAGTCCTAAACAGCCTATAAAGGAGATAAAGAGCAGGAGGACACGAGTCTTTCAGTCTTTGTGTTTGATTTTGTAACATCTGCAGACAGTAATATATAGGCCTTGTGTAATGACCATGCAGTCACTTTTTTCTCAAGCCTAACCACACTTCTCCAGCTCGAAGCAAGGCTAAGTTACTCAGAGGAACTTTTTCATGAAACTGTACTTGCGTGGAGTAGTGTATAGTCTATATTTCACAGTGTGCTCTGCATTGAATAAATGAATGGCATAGTGTTGAACAGTTGGTTCTTTCACTTCCAGCAAGAACAGAGTTATTACTAAATACGAGTCTATGGTGACACTTCATTTGGATATGTCAGATCATGTCAATAAACCATTTTAAAATAGACTGTTTCATTAAAAGACATGAGCTGCAACGAATAAACAGCAGAATGTACCAAGACTTAGAGATAAAAAGGACAAATTCAACCCTCCAGCTGAAATCTTATCATATTACAGTAAAAAAACCTTAAGTCTCCTCACTTTTGCAAAATAAAAGTACTCACGTCATGAACACTGAGGCCAAAATATATAGTTCCAGCTCTCATATACTGAAGGATAAATCAACCTGCCTGGGAGTAAAACCAGCATTCAACTGTTGCATTTTTCTAACGCCAACGCTGAATAAATCAAAGGAACCAGTTTGGGTAAGAGCCTGGATTTAGAGAGTGTGCACTGAAATATAAGACACATATGTGAAAAAAACAAAATGTCAGCAAAATTCACAATAGTAAAATCTACAAAAGGCAATGAATACATTTGGTTCCCCCTGGATGCTAACAGTGATGCCCAGGCGGCAGGACATAGAGAAGGGACACTTTTGTCCTTAGGGATATTACCAATTACTCAAACTGCCCTTACACTGGAGCTGATGACTCTGCCTGTTGAGCATAGTCATCATCTCTTTGCATCTGCTCCCTGTGCACATAGGCACAAAAATATTAACCGTTATAACATATACAATATAATTTATCACATAATGACAAATCTGTGCATGTGTATTACTATTGATCCCCCATGTGTGTTCTCTGGACAGACCCCCAGACCCTTGGAGCCGTGTAGTGGAGAGGAGCTGTCTGCCCTCACACAGTGCCTGGGCGTCTCCTGATCTCCTGAGCCTCTGAGAGAACCGGTGAGCAGCCGACATGGAGGACGACAACCGCTACAGGGACGGCCGCTCGGAATTCATCCGCGGAGCCAAGGACATCGCCAAGGTGGCCAAGAAGCAGGTGGGGAAGAAGGTGGGACGGGGCGTGGACCGGATGGCGGATGAGTACACGCGACGTTCCTACAAGCGTTTTGAGGAAGAGGACGATGATGATGACTACGGTGTGAGCGGAGATGCAGGGTACTACCGCAGTGACAGCCGTGGAGACGAGGATGCGCACAGCGACTCCACCGAGGGTCACGATGAAGAGGATGAGATCTACGAAGGAGAATACCAGGGCATTCCTCGGGCAGAAGGGAAGGGCCCCGGGCTGGACGGGCCCCCACAGACCTACAGGGACCTGGCTTTGGCAGAGGGAGAGCGTAGGAAGGACCAGGAGGAGCTGGCAGAGCAGTACGAGACCATCCTCCAGGAGTGTGGACACGGCAAGTTCCAGTGGACCCTGTACTTCTGCCTGGGGCTGGCCCTCATGGCAGATGGAGTGGAGATCTTTGTGGTGGGCTTCGTGCTTCCCTTCGCAGAGAAGGATATGTGTCTTTCTGAGCCCAACAAGGGCATGCTGGGTAAGTAGTTCACACGAACCCCTGGGCGATATGGTGATACAGTTGAATCATGATCTTATCCCTGTGATGATCTGCTGTTTTGGTCGCACCCTCATGGTTCACTCTGTTGAATGCAGCTGTCCGCTCAAAGGCAGACGCCTTCTCCCTCCTCCTGTTGGCCAGCCTCTGAGTTACTGACAGCTGAATTTGACCATTTACAGTGTGACCTTTCAGAGGGAGCAGATGACTTTATATACCTTTTTAAGGCAATGGAAATACAATGTGTAAATGAATTGTGATCAAATCAATATTATTAACTAACTTGAAGAAAATTATTGTTTTGCCATTTCTCACTGTAATACACCAGAGGGAGAGGGTTAGAGGGAGAGCAGCACCTGCTGTACAAACTCAATGAGTCTACATCATCCTACATCTAGTAACAAGTAAATGTACATGTGTGATCATACTGATATTTCACACATTTATATGAGCCTAAACGCACATGTGCAGCTGTTTACCTCCTCCTCCTAGTGCCACTGCTCCACTTTGATGTGTCTTACTCACAAAGAAAACCATAACCTTCCACCTGTTTAGTTTTTTCTTGTTACTTTGGACAAACTAAACAAATGCAGTTTTCTCCAGTAAAGAGGCTGTGGAGTTTTGACACTGCTGAGTCCCCTGTTTGACTGTGACCAGCAGCTCTGCTCTTACATAACAGTCCTGACTCATGCTCATGCACCAGCACTCCCCCTCCCCTCTCTGCTTCAGAACCAGGAAGGGACATGTTTCTAGGGGGTCTTTGGTATCATAAAAAAATAAAATAAAAAATAAGTGGCATAATGTCGCCTCCCAAACAATACAATATTTTATTTGATTCTTTGTATAAGTGGATATATCTGATAAGTCTGTCATGTCATATTTCAGTTTCTTGTCAATTCTTCATTCATTTAACCATGTACTATTATATAGGACCTTTCAAAACACCCAAAGCGCCTTACAGAGCAGTATTCATTCACTGCACAGTGGTTAGGTACTTCTGTAGCCACAGCTGCCCAGGGGCAGACTAATGGAAGACTACTAATCTTCAGCTCCTCCAGCTACCACCAACACACACACTCCACATTTATACTACAGAATGAGGGTGAAGTGTCTTACCTGAGGACACAACAGTTTTTGCCCCTGACGTCCCACTGTGGCACCATCCAAGCACTAATCAGACCCAGCCCCACTGAGCTTCTGAGATCAGACGAGATCAGGCTTATAACTTTATAAATCAAAATTGCTTGTGAGAAAAAATGCAATTAGACATTTTTCCCAAATGGTCCGCCCCTAACAGGCATGTCAAGTGTCTTACACAAGAGCACAACAACACAAGATACTGTTAGGATCTGGGGTTGACCCTGTGCTGAGGGTGATTGTGTGTGCGCAGGGCCCATTGTGTACATGATGTGTATGTGTGTGCAGGGCTCATCGTGTACCTGGGCATGATGGTTGGAGCGTTTGTGTGGGGCGGGCTGGCGGACAGGATTGGCCGAAGACAGACGCTCCTCATCTCTCTGTCCATCAACAGCGTGTTCGCCTTCTTCTCGTCGTTCGTGCAGGGCTACAGCTCCTTCCTGTTCTGCCGACTGCTCTCGGGAGTCGGGTGAGATCTCCTGTTTGGACACACTTATGCCTCTCACAGTAATTACTAAATCGATTTTTTTGTTCAACACCAGTCAAAAAGTCAAAAGTTTGGATACACCATCTCATTCAATATTCTTTCTGCATTTTATATACACAAAGAAGACAGCAAATATATGAAGTAAGATGTAGTTAATTGTGTAGTGAAGATACAAATATCCATCTTTGCTTTGTCAATGTCGCTGCAAACCTTTGTCCTTTTCTCAGTGAGGTTCATGATGAAGTTTCCTGAAATTGCATCCATAAAGGCTTTAAATTAACACCCCCTGCTTCACTCTAAAACATTTGTCTAGTTGACAAAGTTAAATTTTCTTTTACTTTGGACCCTACCTGGATGACTGAGGGAATAAACAGACATAAATCTTAACAAGGCACCTGTGAAGTAAAAACCATTTCAGGTAAGTTCATCTTGAAGGTTGTTGAGGAAAGTGTCTGCAGCTTTATACATTTGTTGTCTTTGGTTTGTATCAGTGTATAAAGTAATAAACATAAAGTAAAAAACATTGAATGAGAAGGTGTGTCCACATTTTTGAGTGGTGGTGGAACAGCAACTAGTGTCACGATGCTAAAATTTTGAACTCAATTTTGATAATAAGGAATAGATTCAATACTCAACACCGATTCTTATACATTATCTATTCTTTCTTTCATATTCCCATGTGTCTTATATCTGTGTAATCCCTCAGTGTCCAGTAGGTTCATAGTGGTCCATGGGTGTGTACGAGTCTATGTGTCTTATACTTATGAAAGATACGGCTCAGGTTCATTTCTGTCCTGTGAATGTGACGTTTTTAGTGTCGATTAGTATCTGATTGTTGATACTTTTGATAACCTTAGAAGTAACTCAACACTACTCTGGTTTTAGCATTGGCGGATCCATTCCCATAGTCTTCTCTTACTATTCGGAGTTCCTGGCCCAGGAGAAGCGAGGGGAGCATCTGAGCTGGCTCTGCATGTTCTGGATGATCGGAGGCATCTATGCATCAGCCATGGCCTGGGCAATCATCCCACACTACGGTGAGTTCTGCTCCCCCCTCCTACTGCTCCAACGTACTCTGTGCTCCTGTCCTTAAAGAGAGGAACTTTACTTTTGTGGGGTATTAACTGCTAACACATAATATGTCTAGATCACCACGTTTAAATTCACCAAAAGCAATTTATTCAAATGTATTAGTTTCATTTTTGATTTTGATGCTCCCCCTTTGCTCCTTGTGCTAAGTCACTCCCCCTTATTACAAACGGAAACCACAGCACATCACATCAGGTTTGTATTATGTTCTTGTATATTTGCGGAGAATTGTCGTGTGGGAGCATGGGTGATGTAGGCTTGTGGGCGGAGCTTTGGACAGAATTATACTGCTAACTGCAAGGAGCGTGTGACGAGTGCAGGAGAAATTGCAAGATTACTCAGACATACATGGATCACATCTAAAACCTGGCATTTTTTTGATGAGGGAACAATGTTATAATATGGAAGAAAGCTCCAAAAAGTAGATTTTGCTTAATACCCTCTCTTTAACGTATCAAAACTGGCTTACCCAAATCCACCATCACCATCACCGCACATCGTGACTATAAAACAAACACGTCAGAAACAAGGTGTTGTAAAGCATAACCTTCAGCTCATAAAATACAGGATTTACATATTTACCAAGCCATTTTCTGCACTAAACACTTTGCACGTTATACTGTTGTGCGTTATTGCTCTGATGTGTGACCTCCGCCCGTGCTCCTCCTGTGCCCCGTCAGGCTGGAGCTTCCAGATGGGCTCCGCGTACCAGTTCCACAGCTGGAGGGTCTTTGTGCTGGTGTGTGCCTTCCCCTCTGTGGCCGCTATCTCCGCCCTGACCACCATGCCAGAGAGTCCACGCTTCTTCCTGGAGGTCAGCCCCAACACTCAGCAGGAACACTACGTCACAACAGAGGCTGGGGCAAAACATGGGTGGACAGTTGTGGTGCTGCTACTGCCACCAGTGTTGGGAAAAATACTATGAAGATGTATTTAGTATTTAGAGACACAACGCACGTATTACCACTCGAGAATATTCTGTCTAAGTATAGTTAGAACTTTATTTTTACGCAGGTGATGTGCTGCCAACAAAAAGTTACGCGGTGTTTTTTTAAGATAATAAATATACAGTGTTCATCAAATCATGCTCCCCTCTCCCTTGTGCAGTCCTCTAGACCCCCCCCCCCCCCCACTTTGCCCTTTAGTCCTCCAGACTCCTCCCCCCTCATTCTCCTCTTTAGTCCTCCAGACTCCTCCCCCCTCATTTTCCTCTTTAGTCCTCTAGACTCCTCCCCCTCATTCTCCTCTTTAGTCCTCCAGACTCCTCCCCCTCATTCTCCTCTTTAGTCCTCCAGACTCCTCCCCCCTCATTCTCCCCTTTCATCCTCCAGACTCCTCCCCCCTCACTCTCCCCTTTCATCCTCCAGACTCCTCCCCCCTCACTCTCCCCTTTCATCCTCCAGACTCCTCCCCCCTCACTCTCCTCTTTAGTCCTCCAGACTCCTCCTCTCTCTCTCTCACTTTTAGCCCCGAAGACCCCGCCCCTCCTCCCTCCGCACACTCCTCTTTACCCCTCCAGTCCTCGCCCCTCCTCCGTCTTCTCTCTCTCTTTTAGCCCTCCAGACCCCATCCCTCCACCCCCCTCACCCTCCTCTTTAGCCCCCCCCCCCCTCTCTCACTCTCCCCAGGGGCAAACACAGTGTTGTAACCATTGTTGTTGTTGTTGTTGTTTTGTTGTCAATGCAGAATGGGAAACACGATGAGGCATGGATGATCCTGAAGCAAGTCCATGACACTAACATGAGGGCCAAGGGGTATCCTGAGCGCGTCTTCTCTGTGAGTCCATTTGCACTGGGACACGGGGCAACTCCAACTGTTATCACTTTAGATTTGTGTTTGTATCTGTTTATAAAAGTGCATATTTAACTAAGATAATGCAAAATCATGTATCTGTAAATATGCAGGATTGTAACCAAAGCAAATCTGTTTACGGGTCTATAAACAGATATGAGGCCGTCCTGGCTCATGTGCACAAGGCGCTGTTTGAGTTTGGTTGTGTGGATTTTGTAGTATATGAATTGTGCAATTTAGTTATACATTTTTGGCCTCGGAATTTTTTATTTTATAATGATGATTTATAAATGTGTTGTCATTTTAGCACTTTTTTTTGGAACTATAAGAACTCAGTAACTCCAATTCAAATGTAAACAAATGGAAAAAAGTGCATCATGTTGTGGGATCTTGTGGCATGAGATCGTGTCCCTATTTTAAATACTACAAATGTTTGTTTTGTTTTTTTTGTAGATTTTGTTATTTTTTCGTGACCTCAAAAAATGACATTTGAAAGAAATAGATCCACACCTTTAATAACACATGTCCATAGCGGTGGGTCTCAAGGGGAGTAGGAAAAAACATAAAACTAGTTTACTTATAGCCGAATTGCTCAATGTATTATTATTATTATTATTATTATTATTATTATTATTATTATTATTATTATTATTATTATTATTATTATTATTATTATTATCATTATTATTGTTGTTATCATTATTATTGTTATTATTATTATTATTATTATTATTATTATCATCATCATTATTATCATTATTATTATTATTATTATTATTATTATTATTATTATTATATGTGTATTTTTTAAACCATACACTGTATATATAAATGGACATAGCTAACCTGCTAGCTGCCACATTCCAAATAGGAAGTGATCATGGGTGCACTTCGGCTCCATCCACTCCAATTCACTTTCTATTGAAAAACAGTGTCCTCTCTCTGTAACTGCTGCTGTCAGACTCGTTATTTTGGTCTTAAAATGTTCGTACTAACCCACTATTCATGATCCTGGGGTTTTGCTATTTTCTCTGTAAAGATATGAACGTTAATAACACACCAATCTTTCGCTGAGGTCATTCCCAGTAGTGTTAGGAGCAGGTTTGATTAACAGCGCCCGCTCTCTGCTAAATCAGCGGCGTGGGCGGGTAGGAGTGTTACCTTCACCAGCCTCGCTCCGTATTCTCTCTTCTCTCTTTGGTTGCTCTAATATTCACGTTTGGAAGTCCTGGCTCTAAATTGCCCCCTATATATGTTTTTTTCCGATCTGGATTGCAGGGTAAAGTTATATGCATGAGAATATGAATGTAAACTCTCATGTCAGGTGACCACCATAAAGACTGTGAAGCCCCGGGACGAGCTGGTGGACATGGGAGATGGAGCGCCCTGGTACGACAAGTGGAGGATCAAACTCACAGCACTTTTCCATCAGGTATTAAACATGCTCACGAACTTAAAGCAGATTCATTGTGCTTGTGTCTGCTCGAGTTATAATCTATGACATCTATGATACATAAAGCGCTGCACTGTGTTTTTAAACGCCATACGCCTTCACTAGAATTAACCTCGGAATTTTCTTTGACTTTGAAGCTACAGATAGTGTTTCAGCCTCTTTGAAACGTCATCACATTCTTTAAGGGTGACAAGTTATGGCTGTTCTAGTGTATCGCAGTATGTAACAGTTGAATTAAGGGTAAAAACAATCACAAGGTGGAACAGAGCATTTTGAACTCACAAGAATCCATTTGTGCAATATAGGACCTTTAAAGTAGATATTTTAAGCTGGTATTTAATCATCTAGAGCACAAAAAACTGGAGCAAACGATGTGGCTGGTATGTTCTCAATCAGGAAGTAAGTCAAAGGCTAAAGTTTAATAAAGTAATACAGCTAAAACAGCACAGTAACAACTTGGGAATATCTTGGGAATAGTGCGGTAACTGAAAAAGTTGAACAAATACTAGGGATATAACGATATCCAAATCTCTCAATACAATATTTTCACTGTAATATGCATCTCACAGTATGATATTTATTGTGATATTTTGTTGAGGCTAGGTAAATTGCGAATATGCCACTTTTTCCTTTTGAAATGCCTTTGATTCAGTTGTTTCTTCATGTAGTTTGCACTGAAACAAAGCAAAGGATCATGGTCTATGTAGTTCCCTCTGTTTTTTTTAACAGCAAATAGACTTATAATTGGATATATTGTCACGGCCCACGATAATACTGTGAGGCTTTTGATGATACGATATCACAATGTTTTTGGTATTGTTACATCCCCAAAGCGCAAATGCTCCGTTCCACCTTGTGATGTCATGTAGTGGTAGTTTTTAAGTTAACACATCCATGGCTGAAATTATCCAAATGATTCTAATGAAAGTGTATTGAGTTTAAAAGCACAGCGGAGCACTTCCTGTATTACCAAATTACATCACAAGGTGGAGCTGCAGGGTTTGTGTGTTAAACGTGTGTAGATGAAACAAAACACAACAAAAATGAGGAAAAAATGCGTAACATAGGACCTTTAAATGACCCTTCCCAAAAGTTACTGCGTATGCGTCATGCAGGCATTCCACCAGCAGGGGTCTCACTACTCTGCTGTGTTTCAGGTGTGGGAAAACTTCCAAGCGGTGTTCTCTCCGGAGTACCGCCGCACCACCTACATGATGATGGCGGTGTGGTTTTCCATGTCCTTCAGGTGGGCACGTTTCTGCTGCAGACTCATCGCTTCTCTGTCAGGACAGGACACGTAGAAAACGATAGTATCAGAGCGCAAATATCTCTCACACACAGTCAGAACAGAAGGATTAGCACAGGAGCAGCTGCGGTAAAGTGAGAAAGAAATAATAACACAGAGAAAGGGAATATTAACTACAAACACGTAACATATTTAGGTCGCCGCGTTACCTTTTATTGTTCTGAAAATGCTATATTCACCAAAAACAACATATATAAATCTATAATAACATCCATTTTTCGCTTGTAACGCTCTGAGTTCCCCCTCCTCTTGCTCCCCACTCTAAGTTACCCCCCCTTCAGAGCGCTATCACAACACGATCAGCATGTGTTTCCCTAATAAAACCACTGCACATCGTATCAGGTTTGTGAAGTTGTAGTGTATTATATTGTATCCTGCCCTCGTACAGGCTCGTACTGCTAATCATAAAGAGGGTTTGAATTATGGAGAGATCGCTAGATTACTCAAACATGCATGGATGACATCTAAAAACCTCATCAGGAATGTTTTTGATGAGGGAACAACGTTAGAACACGGTAGAAAGATTTATAAAAAGTTTGCATTAATACCCTCTCTTTAAACTTGTCATGAAAATTTCAAATAAAGTGAGGTTTTAAATACAAAAGATATATAAAATATGTCTAAAATAGTACTGATACATTTAGAACAAAAATTGCCGATCAGATTTTTCACGAGGGCAACAAAATGACGTTATGTTGCCCGTGTCTTAATGTTTTCTTGTGTTATTCTGTGCAGTTACTACGGCCTGACAGTGTGGTTCCCCGACATGATCAAGTACCTCCAGAAGCAAGACTACGCCTCCCGCACCAAGGTCTTCATGAAGGAGAAGGTGGAGCATGTGACCTTCAACTTTACCCTGGAGAACCAGATCCACCGTCAGGGAGCGTACTTCAATGACAAGTGTGTGTCAGCCTCCTTAGGGTTCCTCAGGGCTCCTTAGTACTCTTCAGAGTTCCTCAGTATTCTTCAGGGCTCCTTACGGTTCCTCAGTGTTTCTTGGGGTTCCTTAAGGTTCCTCAGGGCTCCCTAGTGTTCATCATATCTCCTTAGGTTTCCTCAAGGCTCCTTAGGATTCCTTGTGGTTCTTACAGTTCCTTAGGCTTAGTGAGCGGGCTGACCTGTTCTCTATCTGCAGGTTTGTGAATCTGAAGATGAAGTCTATGGTGTTTGAAGACTCATTGTTCGAGGAGTGTTATTTTGAGGACGTCACCTCCAGTAACACCTTCTTCAAGAATTGCACGTTCATTGCCACGCTGTTCTACAACACAGGTCAGCACTTAGCCACACCTACACCTCCATCACGGTTCCACGTTTACTCAAGGATGGCACCAGTTTAAGCAGGAGTCTTCAACCTTTTTTTTGGCTGACCACTTTAAATTGGAATTTCTCATATGCTTGGTTTACTCTTCTTAACACTCAAGAGGGGGTATATTCTGGGGTATTACATGGAAAACAACATAGTAGCATGTTTTATAAGTTTCACCTTCATTTTTAACACTCTGAGTCTCCCTTCCTTTTGCTCTCCATGCTAAGTCACTCCCCCTAATGAAACTACTGCAAATCACATCAAGTTTGTCAAGTGTACAGTTTTATATCTTGTTTTTTTGTATATTTATGAGAATTGTCGTGTGGGAGCATGGGAGACATAGGCCTGAGCATCGCACAGAATCATACCGTCAAGGAGCGTTCAAATAGGACCCAGGAGAGATCGCTAAATTACTCAAACATAAATGGGTGACGTCTAAAACCTCTTCAGACATGTTTTTGATGAGGGAACAACTTTATAACATGGTAGAAAGCTCAAAAATAGATGTTGTCTCATAATTAGAAAAAAATAAATATATATGAACATGTCAAAAGCACTTTAGAGGTAGTTGGTTTTGTGTTCTTCACTGTCTGTATGTTTCTGTGTTTGTGTCTTGCTCCAGATCTGTTCAAGTACCGTCTCATCAATAGTAAACTGGTCAACAGCACCTTCATGCACAACAAGGAGGGCTGCCTGCTCAGCGACGTGGGGGACGATAATAACGCTTACATGGTGTACTTCGTCAGTTTCTTGGGGACTCTGGCTGTGCTGCCGGGGAACATCGTGTCTGCACTGCTCATGGACAAGATAGGACGCCTGCGGATGTTAGGTAGGTGACACCGTCCTATGTAGAGTGGGTAGGACAGGTCCCACAATCTTTATATGTAGGATGGTTTGAATAGGCCTCACAGTTCCATGTATAGGCTGGTTAGAAAGTGCCACAGTTCCATCCAGGCTTTTTAGTGTAGTCACCACAGTTCCGTGTAGGCTGGTGAGGTAGGCCCCGCAATTCTATAGGCTGGTTAGGACAGGTCCCACAGTTGTATGTAAAGGAAGGTTAGGTAGGCACCCGAAGTTCCATGTAGATAGCTTAGGTGGATAACACAGTTCCATGTAGGCTAGTTAGGTAGGCCCCACAGTCTTATGTATAGGCTGATTAGGTAGGTCTAATGTTCAATGTATAGGTTGTTTAGGTAGGTGCCACAGCTCTATGTAGGCTAGTTAGGATAGTTCCCACAGTTTCATTTATAGGCTGGTTAGAATAGGCCCTACAATTCTACGTAGGCTGGTTAGGACAGGTTCCATAGTTGTATGTATAAGGGGGGTTAGGTAGGCCCCAAAATTTCACGTAGGCTGGCCAGGTTAAGCCCCAAAGTTCCATATATAGGCTAGTTAGGTAAGCGCTATAGTTGCATGTATAGGGAAGTAGGTAGGCTCCGCAATTCTATGTAGGCTGGTTAGGATAGGCCCCACAGTCTCGTACGGGCTGGGTAGGATAGGCCCCACAGTCTCATACGGGCTGGTTAGGATAGGCCCCACAGTCTCATACGGGCTGGGTAGGATAGGACCCACAGTCTCATGCGGGCTGGTTAGGATAGGCCTCACAGTCTCATGCGGGCTGGTTAGGATAGGCCCCACAGTCTTATACGGGCTGGTTGCTGACCTGCTGTTTTGTACCACACAGCGGGCTCCAGTGTGATCTCGTGTGTCAGCTGTTTCCTACTCTCCTTCGGGAACAGCGAGTCGGCCATGATCGCTCTGCTCTGTCTCTTCGGAGGCATCAGCATCGCCTCCTGGAACTCTCTGGACGTCCTGACCGTGGAGCTGTACCCCTCAGATAAGAGGTAGGCCCCACTCACCGGACCATGGTACTGACAAAAGACTGAAATCTGAACGGACAAACTAACATCACATTTCAGAACATGTTTGTACAGATCTAAGCTACAGGGTTAGCAGTTTTGGAGTTTCTGGAGGAAATTATGGTACTTCAAAGATTTTAGCCATGGCGATTTAGCAATTGTATCACTTCAAATTGTAATCTTGATTTGATTGCCATTAATCTTGAAGCCCTTAATATGAAAGGACTGGTTGCTATTTTGAGATCCAAGTCTTGAACTGCATTAAAATGAATTGCTTTTATGTCAGGCATGGACTGTATGTATAAATGGACATAGCTAACCTGCTAGCTGCCACGTTCCAAATGGGAAGTGATCATGGGCGCACTTCTGACTCCTTTGGCTCCAATTCACTTTACATTAGAAATCTGTGGCCCCTCTCTCTGTAACTGCTGCTGTCAGACTCATTTTGGTCTAATAATCCGGGCTACATGATCCTGGTACCTCATTGTGTCTGTAAATCAAGATATGAACATTAACAAGAGACAGCTGCCTTCTATCCTCAAAGGCGCTCCTGCTAGCGTTAGTAACAAGTTTGATTGACAGCGTTGCTAAGCGCCAAACCAGCGGTGCAGGGGGGAAGGGACATTACCTTCAACAGCCTCGCTCTTTGGTTACTATGATACTCATGGTGGGAATTCCAAATATGGAATTCGGCTCCAAATCTGCCCTATAACTGCTCTAGCCTCGATGAGCTTCATTTTACTGGAGCCACTATGGATGACGTCACACTCATTTAGTCCACTTCTTCATCCAGTCTGTGATGTCACGTTCACAATAACAGCCTGGATCAGTCAAAAGTTTGGACACACTTCTTCATTTATGTTTCTTCTTTATTTCCTTGATTATTCACGCTGTAAATTCTGACTGAAGAATTTTAGATTTTTTTTTTTAATAGCCATCCTTTACTTTGATCACTGCTTTGCACTTTTGGCATTTCTTGACCCTGACATGCCGCAGCTGTGAAGTGAAAACCATCACAGGAGACTTCATCATGAAGCTCAGTGAAAGAAGCCCAAGGGTTTGCAGCTCTGTGAGCAAAGTAAAGAATGGACACTTTGAAGAATTTGAATCTAAAATAAAAACATATTTATTTATTTTGTATTTGCTACATAATTCCATACATCTTGCACCATATATTTGATGTCTTCCATATGTGTCTAAAATGTAAACATAAATGAATGAACAGGGTGTCCATTAAGTCTCTTTACAACTTAAAACAATTACTACAAAGGCAACTGATAAGACATCTTAATCAGACTTGTTCCGTTGTACTCAGTGGTTTCCAAAGTTTTTACATCATTTAATCCACCTCTCTATGAGCACCATTAGTCGCACGGAGAACATCAGGATTTCTTGCCATGTTCGCTGTAGCAGAGCCTCAAAGTTTCAATCACATCTGTATCTTTTGCTTTAATTCTGTAATGTCCCATATCTTTGTTCGACACACGATATCTTTAATAGAAATAAATCCAGAGGTGTGATATCTGGTGAATGTGGTGGCCATGGAATTGGTCCATCTCTTCCTATCCAACGGTCTGGAGATGTTTGTTTGAAGAACTTGTGAACGTACAGACCCCAGTGTGGTGCCACCATCTTGCTGTAGAATGCAGAGTACAATAGAACAAGAGACTTTATGGACTCCCCGTATCTCTATGTCAAGTTACCACATTGTGTTTTTGTAGATAACCTCACCTTTATTGATTGTATACTTTCAGAACCACGGCCTTTGGGTTCCTGAACGCTCTGTGTAAGCTGGCGGCGGTCCTGGGCATCAGTATCTTCACCTCCTTCGTGGGCATCACCAAAGCTGTGCCCATCCTGTTCGCCTCTGGAGCTCTGGCCGCCGGCAGCTTTCTGGCTCTCAAACTCCCAGAAACCAGGGGCCAGGTGCTCAAATAGTGTGCCCCCCGGACCCCGCTGACGGGCTGGGCACACTGTGAATGAACACTCCATAACAGCCATGCAATAACCACTCATCGTTCATTTGAGCTGGATGAAGCAGCACAGTGACTCAAGTGACCTACATTCAAAAATGACCTCTGACTCGAAGCATTTTTGATGTGTCTCCGTCCCCAAGTTTCCCCAAGTCCTGACTGCCATGTACTAGACGTTAGAACATTCCAGGTTTGTTTTGACTGTTGAATAACGGCACAATCGGAGTGTGTTCCCTTTACTACCTTCGCCATGTGTTCTGTCCCAGCTGTACATCCGTAGCAGTCTGTCCAAGTGAATGTCTCCAACATTCCGTCCTCACCGGAAATGTTGAGCATCACCGCGGAAAGACAGTTGAATCGTCTTTCCTCATATGAACCAGCGGCCTAAGTAGCAACCGATGATGTAATAACAGCCAATAATGTAATCACGTTGGCCGAGTTTAATTGTAAAAAGCCCGTAATGCAATAACAGGCCCATAACATAATCACGTCTTTCAGTTGTGATTATGTTATCAGTCGTCCAGGTCCGATCCTTAGTAAAAGCCAAAAGTAAAATCTGTCAACTGGGCAAAACGTCGTAGGAGTGAAGACGAAAAGGTGTGTTAGCTTTGGTGTTAGTTAGCTCCTCACTTCAGACAGATATAAGGCAGCGTCCACGAGTAATCTGACCAGAACTGAAACGTCTACACTCTACGACTCTACGGCTTATTACAGTGTTTTTCCTCAAACTGTGGAACAAGCTCATTCAGACGGCTCTTCAGTTTGTGGGTTTATCTACTTTAGAGTTGTCCTCCGTTGGGTCGTTTCTTGTTCTACAGTGGAAATGATGTAGTCCACTTTTATACCTGGTTTAGCACTAGATTAGACATGGAATAGTCCTGTTATAGACCTGGTTTGAATCTACATGGACACTGACTTATTACATTATGGGCCTTTATTACATTGTGGGTTGTTCTTACATTGTGGGTTGTTCTTACATTGTGGGTTGCTACAGGCCTGTTCACACTGCGCTCCAGCTGACCACCACACCTCTCGTGTTCTGTTAGGACTTGTTTTAATACAGGTCTTCTGCTGCTTACATTTAATGGCTTTAAAAAGGTTAGATTAATAAAAAAAACAAAAAAAACAAAACAAAAACATGTTTCCATTTATTAGCAGTGATGGGAAGAATATGTTGAAAATGTGTTTAGTTACAGAATACTGAATACCCAAATTAAAATGTATTTTGTAACATATTCCGGTACATGGTCTAGTCAGAGTACTGCAGTCTGAATACTCTGAATACTTTTACACTGAGTTGCGTTATGTTATAGTGTGGAAAAACATGACATATTATTGCAAACAACTGGATTTTTGTTGCACTGTTTGTTCTGCATTTATTTATGTTTAATTAGAGAAAAATCACACAAACGCACACACACACACCCACACACACCCCACACACACACACAGATCAAGTACTTCCTAGCATTCCTTTGATATTAAGAAGTAACTGTACCAGAATACAGTTACTCAAAATTAGTATTCACAAGATGTATTTTGGGTACATTATGTCGTTACTTCCCATCACTGTTGACATTTAAAGATGCACTACGTAACATTTCTGAGAGGTTAGGGTTTGTTGGTTCATACTAAAGTGTGTCAGCTGGAGTGCATCTCGTGGGCCCACTCATCAGCTCAACCGTCTGTGGCTGTACTTAAAGGGCCCATATTACACTGTTTTCTGATCTATGTTATAATGTTGTTTCCTCATCACAAAAAGAGCTGGAGTTAAGGTGAAAACTACCACCTCATGACATCACAAAGTGAAATAGAGCATTTTAAGCTTTGGAGATGTTACTCAAACATGTGTGAATCAAATAAAACTCAACTCCAGGTGTGTTTGTGATGAGGTAACAGTGTTATAACATGGATTAAAGTTCACAGAGTCCATTTTGTGTAATATAGGAGCTTCAAGTTCTCACATAACTTTACCTTCACGTCACCAGAACTAGACTGAAACCCATGTGGTTTCAGTATAAACTTGAAGTGTTGTCATGAGCAGACACTGGAGCCGCTGGCCGTGTGTTCCCTGTCTCATTCTGTGGAAACAGACTTGTGATGTTTGTCTCATTTAGAACAAAGTCTGTTTTTATAGCTTTTAATGTGCTATTTGTGTATTGACAATTTTATAACTTCTGCTAATTATAACTTTGCAGAGGTGGGTAGTACATGTACTTGAGTAACTTTTTGAAGAAACTTTACTTTTCAGAGTAATTTCTTGCAGTATAGTTTTACTCCTATTTGAGTAATATTTATATTTAAGTAATAGTACTCTTGTGGTTAACTTCAAATTATAAATGAGATGATGTCCTGACAGTCCCTCTCTTTACTCTTTCCTAAATACTTTTTACTTTTTATAGTTATCTCTTGGACCACTACTTTATTCTTCCTGAGTAATATTATTTTGAAGTAATGTAACTCTTACTTGAGTACAGTTTGTGGTTACTCTACCCACCTCTGGAACTTTTACTGTTATAATTACTGTTGAACAGTGGCAGAAGGTAATGAAGTACAAGTAGTAAAGTACTATACTTAAGTAAAGTACAGATACCTAAAAATTCTACTTAAGTCGATGTTAAACTGGATACTAAACTACATTTAACTAATGCATGAAATACTTTTACTTTTTACTCTTAAAGTACGTTTTAAACAGGTACTTAAATATTTTTACTTAAGTCGATTTTTTTTTCATGTGATACTTTTACTTGAGTAACTTTCTACTCCTCTATCTGCACTTTTACTTAAGTAACACAATCAAGTACTTCATCCACCACTGCTGTTGAACAAAACCACACGTGAGACCCCACTGCCAAGAGTCTGTCAGTATTTCTTATTTGAACTGCCACATTAGGATAGCAGCCATAGAGACACCTGTGGGTGCACTGATGTACGGCGGCTCAGGAGGGACACTCTGCTTCTCACTCATGTCCATCAGACAGGACCTTCAAGCCTCATCTGTAAATGTGCCATATATGAAATGTCAGGAGAATTGCCAAAAACGCTGATTTGAACTTGGGACGGTAGTTTTTGATAAGTCCCCACTCCCATGTCAGACTGGAGCACAGTGGGACCAGTGTAGCACAAGCTGAATTCTGTCTTATAATGTAAATAGTACAGGTCATATTAAGACTCCACAGGTCAGAATATCGTGGTAGGCCTATTTACAATCTACAAAGCATGACGCATTTTAGTAGGCACAGCACAGTTATAACGTTTAAGTGCCATTACCAGATATTTACTATTTCCAGATCACGAGAGGAAGGCTGTTCTATTTGAAGTTTGAGATGATAATAATAATAATCATAATAGTATTACACGACCAGTCAAAGTTTGGACACACTTTTTCATTATGTTTCTTCTTTATTTCCATGATTATTCACACTGTAGATTCTCACTGAAACATCAAAACTATGAAGGACACATGTGGAAAGTAGTAAAATAAGTCCAAACATGTTTTAGATTCTTTACCCTTTTGCTTTGACCCTGGTTTGCACTAGCGGCATTTCTTGACCCTGAGTTTTTTTCCTTTGCTGCATAATTCCACACGTCTTGCATCATATTTGTTGTCTTCAGTGTGTATCTAAAATGTATAAAGTAGTAAACAAAGACAAAAAAAACACCCTGAACGAGAGGGCGTGTCTAAACCTTTGACTGGTTCTGTACATGTTCCAAATGAAGCGTGTGTTTCCAGAGGTCATCATCAGTATCAGATTTGAATGGCGTGTTGTTCTGCTGTTTGAAATTATAAATTATAATTTCTAGGCCCCAAACAATAGAAATTTGCCTGGAATGTGTGTAGTTTATTTATACTGTTTATTTATCTGTCTCAGGCATTTTTATTGCTCAAATACGATTGCTTTGTTGGAGTCACTGCTTGTCTCTGTGTTATGTTTAATGCCATATTGTGGAATATTTCAGGCAAACTGCAGGATTTCAGACACTATATGTTCAAAAACATGTATACCAGACCAGTCAGAAACAAGCTAATGACACAGTGTGTAACCTTTTAGCCAAAAAATTGAAAAAAAAAGCATGTTTTTTGGTTGTTTCTTATTAATAGCGCTTAAAAACTTTGTCCTTACTGTGAGTGGGCTTGCTTCTCCACAAACCTGACTCTTAACAGGACTGGAGAAAAGCCTCCTCCTGCTTGTTCCCATAGAAATGTTGTTCCTTTGGCTATAATCTTCCACAGTATGCCATAAAACGTACCTATCTCTATGGAGAATGTTCCGCAGTATGGTTTTAACTACATCTGTCAAAACTGTATACATTTTTACAGTGTGTTTGATCGATTTTTTTTTACACCTGTGAGTTAAAGAGGGGGTATTATGCATTTTTTTTTAGCTTCCCACCATGTTATAACACCGTCCCCTCTTCAAAAGCATGCCTGAGTATGTTTGAGTAATTTAGCAATCTCTCCCGGGCCCTATTCCATCCGTCATTATGTTTAGCTGTAAGAATCTGTACAATGCTCCGCCCACAAGTCCGTGTCCCCCACACTCCTCCCTCGACAGCTCTTAAATATACAAAAACTGACACACCTGATGCGACGTGCAGTTGTTTCATTTAGCAGGATGCGCACTGATTGTGTTGTGATAGCGCTCTGAAGGGGGAGTGACTTAGCACGGAGAGCAAAAAGACTTATAAAACATGCTGATACGTTGTTTTCGTATTAGGATAAAAGGTAACACAGTGATCTAAATATGTTATGCCTTAGCAGTTATACCCCGTAGTGAAAGAAGTCAAATACCCCCTCTTTAAGTGAAATGACATCCTGGTGCGATTAACAGCACATCTGAAACTGGAGACTTATAGAAGCACACAAACAAGCACACTGAAGCAGAGGGCGCAGTGAGACCTGTGTCTGAGCTGGACTCCCTTCACCGCTCAAAGCAATAATTTGGATTTGAGGGTGTATCTTTCATTGGTGGCCTGCCATCGTGTTGTGTTGTAGTTAGTGTAGTACACATGTGTGGAGCATACTGTCTAGAAAACATATCCGAGTGATGTTTGCGTTCCGTAAAGCAGGGTTCTGTAATGGTTCTGTCTCATGGTGTATTTGAGGTGATGTTTTTCAGTTGTTCATTGTGGATGTGAGAATCTCATGGATATGACACCAGAAGAATAAATGTGTGAAAATTGTATTTGGTGGTTTCATTTCAAACTCTTTAGTGCTGTGTAAACGTGCGCCTCAAGCTGAGAGCATCGTTTTGAGTTTGAACAGATGAGAGGGTTCACAGACCTTCCACTGAAGAATAAAAGCATTTGTATCTAATGTCTAGATTTTACATCTATCCATCATCATATCTGTCCATCCACCCATCTCCCCCTCTCTCTCTCTCTGTCTCCCTGTCTCTCTCTCTCTCTCCCTCTCTGTCTCTCTCTCTCCCCCTCTCTGTCTCTCTCTCTCCCCCTCTCTGTCTCTCTCTCTCCCCCTCTCTGTCTCTCTCTCTGTCTCCCTCTCTCTGTCTCTCTCTCCCTGTCTCTCTCTCTCCCCCTCTCTGTCTCTCTCTCCGTGTCTCTCTCTATATATCTGTCTCTCTCTCTATCTGTCTCTCAATCTGTCTCTCTATCTATCTCTCACACTCTCTCTATGTCTGTCTCTCTCTGTTTATGTCTCTCTCTGTCTCTCTCTCTGTTTATGTCTCTCTGTCGATGTCTCTCTCTCTGTTTATGTCTCTCTCTCTCTGTCTATGTCTCTCTCTCTGTCTGTCTCTCCGTTTATGTCTCTATCTCTCTGTTTGTCTCTCTCTCTCTGTCTATGTCTCTCTCTCTGTCTCTCTCTCCGTTTATGTCTCTCTCTCTCTCTGTCTCTCTCTGTCTGTTTATGTCTCTGTCTCTCTTTTTATGTCTCTCTCTCTCTCTGTTTATGTCTCTCTCTCTGTCTATGTCTCTCTCTCTCTCTCTCTCCGTTTGTCTCTCTCTCTCTCTTTATGTCTCTCTCTCTGTCTATGTCGCTCTCTCTCTGTTTATATCTCTCTCTCTCTGTTTATGTCTCTCTCACTCTCTGTTTATGTCTCTCTCTCTGTTTATGTCTCTGTTTATGTCTCTCTCTCTCCTGTCTATCTCTCTCTCTGTTTATGTCTCTCTCTCTGTCTATGTCTCTCTCTCTGTCTGTCTCTCCGTTTATGTCTCTCTCTCTCTGTCTATGTCTCTCTCTCTGTCTCTCTCTCCGTTTATGTCTCTCTCTCTCTCTCTCTCTGTTTATGTCTCTCTCTCTGTCTCTCTCTCTCTGTCTTCAGTCCATGTGATATTGTTTTTCTTGTACTTTCTATAACACAGACGGTCCATGCATGTCCTCGTCACTTCCATTTTAAACCCTTTCTCTTCACCTGTGTCCTATGACTCTATTAAAATCCCTGATGGCGTCCTGTTGTTCGGAGCTGTCTGGAGCTGGACTAGTGGCCACTCACTGGTACTACAACATAAAAATCCCTCCTGCCCATAAAGCCTTTCCCTCATAGAGCACAATGTGATCACAAACTGCTCGTGTTCAGCGGACAGGGCACCTACAGCTTTCACAAAGGTCAAATTTTGTGGCAACTTTGACCTATTTTAAGTACATAAACGTTTTCTCCGCTCAAAATCCGTCTGTTGTCTGAAAAAACGTTTTTAATCGTTAGCTTTAAACTACGCTCTAACCGCTCGAGCTAAACTCCAGCTCTGATTGGTTAGAGCGGTCACGTGGCACAACATGACCGCGCATGAGCGATGTGAACGAGCTCAACTGTCACGAGCCACAGGTTCAGAAACTCCAAGAAACACAAACATTATCATTTATTCGACACATATGCGCGAAAGAACCAAAGAAGAGACAAGCAGAAAAGGAGCAAGGACCAGACACATACCGACACACAGCAAGGACCTTTTGGGAGGCTAAAATCACACAAATGTAACACACTCTAAATACAAGATAGATCCATGACACACACAGTCAAGACAGCAGGGGGCGGTATTACACACTTTACGGTTGCCACCCGCCGTAAACTGACAGAAGAAGACGTGTAGAGAGAAGAGCAAGATGGAGGCCGTGGACACTCAAGGATCTGTCCTTGTCTGTCAGGTGAGTGCAGGGGGAGTGTGGCGCATCTCTGTGTTACTGTCTTCTGTCTTATGTCCTCTGTCCTTTGTGGTACCACAGACACGGGCCTTACACGCGCACGGGGAGCTCATCCGGGGAGTGACGGGCCCGTGCCCGGTCTGCTCTTAGGGTGACGGGCTGCTGTCCTCAGCACAGTTCTTTTGTTTTCTGATGTTCTACGGTGTGAGATGAACCCTTCAGACAACCCCTCAGTCCCGCTCTACTGTCCCACTCTACTGTCCCACTCTACTGTCCCACTCTACTGTCCCACTGTCCTGTCCCACTCTACTGTCCCACTGTCCTGTCCCACTGTCCTGTCCCACTCTACTGTCCCACTGTCCTGTCCCACTGTCCTGTCCCACTGTCCTGTCCCACTCTACTGTCCCACTGTCCTGTGCTCTGTGACTTAATCTGATGTGTTGTTGTTCACTGCTCACGGAGTTTAAGTGTTTGTCCTTATCTGTTCATCTAGTGCTGAAGTTTTGATGCTGTCCCGAAGACCTGCGTTTGTGCACTCCGTCTGCACACGTCTGCTCCACTCACGGCCCCTCATGGCTTCGGACCCCGGCCGCCCTGTGGAGACCTCCATAAGGGCTAAGCTGACGGGGGCTCTGCAGCCGGAGCACCTGGAGGTGCACAATGAGAGCCACATGCATGCCGTGCCCCCGGGCTCAGAGTCTCACTTCAGGGTGCTGGTGGTCAGCCCTCACTTTGATGGTCTGTCCCTTCTACAGCGCCATCGCCTGGTCAATGATACACTGAAGGAGGAACTGAGCACTAGAGTCCACGCTTTAGCCATCCAGGCAAAGACCCCACAGCAGTGGGCCAAGGACCCCTCTCTGGGCAAGAGTCCAGGCTGCTTGGGCGGCTCCAAAGGCGACCACACGGTCCAGCAGAAGCTGCAGACTGAGCAGAGCTAAACCTGCTGGACTGTGTTAGGGCAGATGGGGTGGATATAATGTGATATATCAGGTGTGTAAGGTGCGTCTGAAGTAAACATATGGCCTATTACAGTGACCCACATCTCCACAGACACACCCAGAGTCCAAGGATTCTGGGTTATAACAAGAGCCGTGAGCAGAGGTCCTTCGTGTGAGTTGTCTCGTGCTCAGGGCTGATTTCAGGAGCTATTTTACAGCAGTGTGGTCAGAAAAAAAACATTTAAAACTGTAAGTGAAAAGTAGAGCATCTTAATAAATAGTGGTATTAAGTATGATGTATTCTCCATTAGAACAGGGTAAAACACATGATGAACCGTAAAAACCTCTCTGCACTATTCTGACACAAGAGGGCAGTGTGAGACCAGCTCTGGCAGACTTGTCTGTTATGACGCTGCTGAGGCTCTCAAGATGATTCCATAATGCAAATCAAACTGTTTAACATTGTTCAATCTATGAAATTGTGAAGAGTATATATGACATTGAAATGATACCAAATAACACAATAAACTTAAAAAAATACAAACCAGTTTTGAAATGTTTTGTCATGTAAAAGGTTCAGGCTACACAAGGGGATCACGCATGACTAGTCCCATCTGTTCTGCATTTATGAAATTACAATACAACTGTTTCAATAGCTGACAATACAACAGGATACAGTCTTATTATGAACAGCATGTGCTAAAACTGTAGTTTAGAGCAAATATTAATGCCAGTGAGTAGGTTTAAAACTACACTTTAATTAAATTGTGATTTAAAAACTTTAAATGTATGCATGCTTTGAGCTGATTTTTGGGGAATAAACACTTGAATAAAAATGTTTACTGAATAGTTTATTCAATAGTTGATGAAGGAGAAAGACAAGCTGTGGAACATTCTAGATTATACTGTGGAAACAAGCAAGATGCACAGAGCATTTTTTTATTTTTATTTTATTTTTTTTATCTGAAAGAACATAATTCAAATTGGTGAAAGAGGTTGGGTTTTTTTTTGGGTTTTTTTTGCACTTTTTTAAACCAATAAACTGTGAAACTTTACCAAAATAAAATTCTTGTAAATCTAATGTCAACAAATTAAAGCAAACATTTTTAACCTTTCGTCATCAGTTCTGTTTGAAGTGCTCTGTGCTGTGAATCACTGCTAATTATGATCCTGCTGTGGCTCTAGAGCATATTGTTGTGACCTTGGGCAAAACACTTGACCCACCTTTCCTCCAGTGTCGGGAACATGCAGCTGATGAACTGAGCCCATGGACACAGTCTGGTGTGGTTATAGCACATGTGTCATGTATGTTTTATATACAGCTCTGTCCTCATCACATAAACAATGATACATTTATACACAGTTGAAAGGCCACTCTGCAGGAAGAAGACATTACTCCAAAAGAAACATAAAAAGTCAGATTACACTTTACAAATGCACAGGGACAAAGACCGTAATGTTTGGAGATGTGTCCTGTGGTCTGACCAAACTAAAATTGTTTTGTCATGAGCATTGTTATATTCGGAGAAAAAAGGGGGAACCTTGCAAGTTTGAGAACACAGGGGTGACAGCATCATGCTGTGGGGCTGTTTTGCTGCAGGAGGGACTGGTGCACTTCATAAATAGACGGCATCATTGCCTCGGTTTCTGCCTTGGTCTCTGCTTTGGTCCTGGCCCTGGTTCCGGCCCTGGTCCCGGGCCCTGGTCCTGATCCTGGTGGAGATGGGGGCCCTGGTGGAAATCTGGGCCTTAGTCCCGGGGGCTGAGGCTGAGGACAGATGGAGACAGTCTGGGAATGGGTCTGAGATCTCCAGAGGAGCCGTGTTCCCGCCGCTCTGCGTGACTCTGCTCCTGTCAGCTCCAGGACTGGGACTGACCCTGAGGTCAGCTGTGATGGTCCCCGGGGACGACAGTGGTCAGCTGTTGGACCTGTGTACACATCCACCACAGGACAGCTCCGGGAAACAACTTCTAGCACATAATCATAACTCTCCACTCCTCAAATCTGCCATAACTGTGACCTGGACTCAAACACACTCATGTACAGCTTACAGCGCTGTGTCTGCCTCATGTTACTGCTCTCTCAGTAGTGAACATGTTTCCAGTCTGAGTATTTGTACTGTATAAACTGCACTAACACCGTGTGGCACTACAGCCCCGCTCACTGTTTAATGCTCTAAATGTCATGTCGTTGTTACTTGTGACAATGACAATAAAACCTCGAATCTTGAATCTACCTCCACTCAGTTTATGTCTTAGTACTAAATATTGTTACTTTGTTCAGACAGTAAATATCTGAAAGTAAACATATTCTGTAAAATGGACTTTTCAGAGCTTTTAACCATGTTCTAGTTGTTTTTTCTCATTGAGCCTCTGAGTTGTATTTGTTGATTCATGTCTGGGTGATCTTTATTCTCCTGTGTGACATCATTGCCCCGATCTACCCCTCCTGGTCCACCCACTGTGATGTACACACTCCGTTCTCCAATTTTCTTTTCTTATCAGTGATACACGGAGGACTCAGCTGAAAGTTGCTGAAAGTGGAGGTATTATGCAAAATGTATTTTCTTGAGCTTTCCTACCATGTTATAACATTGTCCCCTGATCAAAAACATGCCTGGAGAGATTTTATAAGTCATCCTTTTCAGTATTTTATCTACCTTTCCCTATTCAAACCTTTATTATGGTTAGCTGCGAGATTTTGTCCAAGGCTCCGCCCACATGCTGACGTCACACATGCTCCCACACGACAATTCTTCATAAATATACAAAAACATGATACAAAACTGTGCACTACAACTTCACAAACCTGGTGCGATGTGCAGTAGTTTCATTAGCGGGACGCAGCTGATTGTGATAACGCTCTGAAGAGGGAGTGACTTAGCGTGAGGAGCAAAGAGAGGGGCGACTCGCAGTGCGTAACTTATAAAACATGTTACTAAGTTGTTTTTTTGGGAGAATATAGCAGTTTCAAAATAATAAAAGGAAACACGGTGATGTAAATATATTATGTGTTACAGTTAATAATGTGAATGTTTAACGTTTTTAGTATCGCTACCTGCTCAAACGTAGCTTCGAAACTACTTTTAGTCTCGATTTGTGTCTGTTTTTCGATACTTTTGACAACCCCAGCACCACCCCATACCCTTCGCACCCACAGCGGGTTCTCTTTGGGTCTCTCTGCAGAACCCCGGGCATAAGAAGGTATAAGAAGGGGCTAATTGTTGTTATTAAAGAGCCGTAATGAGCCCCCAGCCCCACCCCCCTCAAACCCGGCCGCACACAGGCCCGAGCGCAAATGAAAAGGCTTGAAAGGAACACAAAGGCCCAAGAGCACAAGACAATATCCTAGTGTGGGAGAATTAGTCACACTCAGTAGTCTAAGTAGTCAAAGAGTTTAGGGGGAGTCACAGGTGGGTGTGGGGAGAGGGCTCACGTGACACAAGAAGAGGAGGCAGCGAGAGGGAGGGACGGGGGCTCATGTTTTCATTATATTAAAGGGCCCGTATCACGCTATTCTCTGATCTGTGTTATAATCTAGTTTCCTCATCACAAACACACCCGGAGTTGTGTTTTGTTTCACTCACACATGTTTAACACACAAACTCTGATTTAGGCTGAGCACCTTCTCCCAAACAGAAAACGCTCTGTTCCACCTTGTGATGTCATCATGTGGTAATACAGGAAGTGTATTTTTAAACTCCACACACCTTCATTTCTAGAATCATTTCGATCATTTCAGCGCCTGGAGTTGCCGATCTACTACTGAACTAAAGGTAAAAGGAGCTGTTTAACGTGAAAACTACCACGCCATGACATCACAAGGTGGAACAGAGCATTCAGAACACTGGAGATGACAGACTAATAAGAAAGTGTTGCGAATGAAACAAAACACAACTCCGGGTGTGTGTTTGAGGAGGTAACAGCTTTATAACACGGCTTAAAGTTCACAAGAGTCAATTTAAAGATTTTAAGATTTTCATGCTAAAACTTAAAAATAAAAAAAAACAACAACAAAAAAACAAACATTTATATCACAATTTTTGATCTTCTATATGATAAACTGAATTGTTAGCTCAGTGAAACACCCTGTACTCAGTGTTGTACTCGTGTTTGTTGTATAAGCAGCTCTTAAGGTCAAAATAAGTCCGCTGTGTGCATCTGATTAAAAAGCGTTTTATTGTCTGAGAATCAGGACGTGCTCGTTAGCATCAGGGTTGGGCACGTGAAAAAATAAAAATAACATAAAAATGTTGATCGTGATGGATTATTTTGTGGCGCCCTAACGCAGGTCACGTGTGTCAGCATTTGTCAAAAACCCGCAGAGCCCGCTCCGGTGTGTGGGCCCGTGCGCGCGCCCTCTCCTCTGTCTCCGCACGGGACAGTGGACACGAGGAGTGGCGCCCTGCTGCACAGAGCGAGACAGAGACAGAGACAGAGACAGAGTGTTTAAACTATTCAAAAAAGAGTGAGTGATCAGGAGAAACGGCCGCTAAAGTCTGAAAAGTGGCGCTAAACACATGATTCAGGATTAGCGCAGTTTACCACGTGTCTGTCAAGTTTACTCTGAAAAATACAGAGATATTAAAACCCCACAGGTTTAGTGACCAGTGAGCTGGACTGAGACGGGACTGAACTAGAACTGAACCAGGACTAAACCAGGACTGAACCACAACTGAACCAGAACTGGACCAGAACTGAACCAGGACTAAACCAGGACTGAACCACAACTGAACCAGAACTGGACCAGAACTGAACCAGGACTAAACCAGGACTGAACTAGAACTGAACCACAACTGGACCAGAACTGGACCAGAACTGGACCAGAACTGGACCAAGACTAAACCAGAACTGAACCAGGACTAAACCAGGACTGAACTAGAACTGAACCACAACTGGACCAGAACTGGACCAGAACTGGACCAAGACTAAACCAGAACTGAACCAGGACTAAACCAGGACTGAACTAGAACTGAACCACAACTGGACCAGAACTGGACCAGAACTGAACCAGAACTGGACCAAGACTAAACCAGAACTGAACCAGGACTAAACCAGGACTGAACTAGAACTGAACCACAACTGGACCAGAACTGGACCAGAACTGAACCACAACTGGACCAAGACTAAACCAGAACTGACACAGGACTAAACCAGGACTGAACCAGAACTGAACCAGAACTGAACCAGAACTGAACAAACACTAAACAGGAGGACTGACCCTCACCAGACCTGAATCAGGACTAAAACGAGACTAAACCAGGACTCTAGCAGATTTCTTAGACTCATAGTGAGCAGAAAGGAGCAGCAGGAGCTACACAGGACAGACACAGGTATAGAGGCTTTTGATATAAAAATAGTTTCAGCTTTAAAGGTTAAATAATAAAACAGACCAATACTGAGGCCTTTGATATGATTTAGATTTAATTCTCAAATAACTTAGCCCCAGATACAGAGACAAATCATCCAAGTGAACCCAGCACAACACTGGAGAGTACAGCAGTAGAGTTAGGCCTAAAAGCTCAAATAAACATTAGCTGAAAAAGCATGTTTATGTCGTTTTTGACCTTTGTGCACATCAATATGAGCATGTGATTAATCTCTGTTAAAAGTGTCATTGCTGCCCAGCTCTAATTTTCATATTAGATGTTGTTGGCTTCACCGTGACTCTGCTCTGGCCTCTGAAAGTTGTGAAAATCTCTTATAAACTCATTGCAGTGAGAAATTCAGATGTTCAGGATTACATAAGGTCAGGGAAAGACAAGATGCTTTATGTCAAATTCAGGTACAGCGTCTTTAAAATGGACAGAACAGAACAAACATAATGGGGATTTTTTCCCCCCCCACAAACAGTAAATCTCGCACAGCGTGTTCGGGCCCCTCTGACTCCAAACCCGGATGTGCTGTGGTCAGTAGGCTGCGCTCAGACCCCGTGGCCCCGTGCTCCTGTGCTATTGTTGCCCTGTCAGCGTGTGATGTATGTGTCCTCCAGTCCACCGTACCCCCCCCCCCCAAAGTGACCACCGGCCCCACACACGCGTTCACACACCCGCACTGACCCGAGGGCCACTCCACGGTGAGAACCAGGAGCCGTCGGCAGCTCCGGTGACAACAGCTCTTTAGCGGAGGCATTTTCTGAGGGCCTCCGACCGCGACGCCGCTCTTCAGGGGCCCCTCAGTGACACTCAGGTCCACTTCAGAGGGGCCCCCGGAGCTCAGGGACTGGTTTACGCACACGAGCATCCACACACTCAAACCCTGCGCGGCTCTTGTTTGTTTTTTTAAAGAATCAAATCCTTTTCTTTCAGTTGTCTATGAATTTTTATGCTATATATTATTCTAGTGCAATGTTTTGTATAGATTCTGCATTATTTGAAAGGGTAAACACACTCCCACTCTCAGTTTGAACCATTTTAAACATTTCTGAGCCTTGGTGATTAGTTTGTAGATAAAATGAGCTCTCACACTCGCTTTTGTCATAGAAATATATATAAAAGAGCCAATTTTCTGAACGGTTCTTCAGCGCAAATGAACCGATTCAAAACATTCAGATCCCATGAAGGAGCTGAAAGTGGCAGGGCTGTGTCTGTGCAGTGACAGTGACAGGGCCGTGCTCCAGACCGGGCCGGAACGGGACCACTAGCATCCAAATCAACCCAGCACAACAGGTCACAGTCACTATATTTACAGGCACACAAGGAAAACTGGAGAACAGGTGTAGACAGTGAACTGGCATGAGGAAAGTCCTACTTGAGCTGTTACTTTCTACACTATTTAAACAGGCTTTTATGATCCCCAATTTCTACTTAATTTGGTGGAATAAAACCTGTTGTAAATATGAATTATAGTTTTACACAAATCAAGAAGCAATTTGTTGAAAAATATGTTGTAAAGTCCAGGTAGTAGATTGTTCTCTTGACATCGCACTGGGAGAATTCTGTCCAAAAGTTCTGCACAGTTTACACAAGAACTTTAGAGACTTTAAGCACGACTCCAACAAAATAAAAGCGTTTTCTTATAATTATATTTGTCACATTATAATCTCTGTGGCATTAGAGGAGTTTTGGCTCAGTGTATTACATGGTTGCTAGGTAACATTCATGGAATTCCAATCAGTTAAAGAGTCGCACGGAAATAATAAAGGAAAGAAATATCCCAGGCGTCTGAAAACATGGTGGGTTTATGCAGAATCAGTGTTTGAAGCACTTCACTCTGTTCGTCTGAGCTGAGAGAAATTTGATTTTGTTTGTAAATCGTAGGTGACCACTGAGCTCCTTCATTTTACACGTGTCACTGAAATAAACGGATCTGATTGGACGATCACGTTTTGCGGCTTGAGACATGACATAAGACACACTGATATAAATCTACATAAAAAATACAGAGAAGTGTCATTCTGGATTTACCAAAAGGGGAAATAAATAGTAAAATCTTTAGTAAAATCCCAAATATAATGATCTTAAGTGTGTTTTAGTACAATGAGTCCAACCTGTCAGGGGCACTTTGAGTTGTATCACATTTTAGTGATGTTTGGATCTCTCATTTGGATTTTACAAATATGTGGGACACATTTGCTCCACACCGGGTCACCGCGGGCAGCTGACACAGAAAGTTTACTTCAGAGATGTGACGGCTGCAGGATATGACCCGGTGAACTGACCACAGAGTTATGACAACTTTATCACAGAGAAATAAAAGCATTAAAGTGCCTATGACATGCTGAACTGCTCATTTTACTAAAGCAGAGGTAAGAACATTACATTTACGATAAAAAAAAAAAAAAAAAAGGTAAAAATGGCCCAGTTCAGCTTTTTTTTTTCCTTTAAAATTTCACTTCCTGGTTGGAAATCATGCCATCACTCCAGGGAATTCCATGACTGTTATCAAGCAACCACACTGTACACCGGGACAAAACTCCTCTAACATCACTGACATTATTATTTCATAAATTAAATGATAAGAAAACACCTTTATCCTGTTTAAATAATCATTCAACTGTCCAAAAAAATGTGTTTCTTCTAAATTGTGCCAAACTTTTGAACAGAATTCTCCCAGCGTGAATATGTTTCAGAACGCTCTACTTCTGTCATTTTGAACATGTTTCTACTTTCCTTCACAAATGCAAAACTGTAAAACTATCATTTATATGTATTTATTTATTTATATGTATTACGTCACCACAGTCAGTCAAAATGAGAGAATGATAAAAAGCTGCCATGCCTGCTCTCCCTCACTATGAGGCTTGTCACTGGGTTTATTTAGTTCATGTTCAGTGCACTACGGAGGCTTGTTTAGATCAAAAAGTGTGAGTTGGGCTGGATCAAGGTCAGTTTGCATTTACATCACAGAGAATTGAAGTTGAAGTTGTCTTGGAACCGGACCGGCCCTGTAGTCTGCACCGAATCAAACTGGCCCACTTTCACACCCGCCCAAATGAACCCAACGTGCAGGTGTGAAAGTCGACCAAAGACCCCTCAGTCAACCAGGACAGGACAGCACTGAGACTGTACCAGGACAGAGTAATATCACTACAGTACTGGAACAGAACCAGAGTAGTATTTGGACAATACCTGGACAGTCTTTGGACAGTACTGGACGGCCGGAGCCTGGAGCCTGGACAGTGGTTAGGCAGGGGGGTCAGGCCCACAAGCTGAAACCCATCATTAGGAGCCAGGAAAAGCACACTCTCACTCGGGGGGCTTTGTCCAGGGGGCGGGCTGATGCTAGGGCCTTTAAGAGCGTCACATAACACGGCCCCGGGCGCTCTTTGTGCTGAGTGAAGGGGGTGGAGGAGGGGAGAGGGAGGGGTCATGGAGGGGAAGGGGGGGGGTTCCGCTTCCTCAGCACATCAGCCACAACTAGAGTGCAACGCTGCTGGTCTTTTGCCTCATGTCTAATTATAGTGAATGTATCAATTCTCGCATTAAAAAGAAACAGAAGCAGACGTATTGTGCTTGTGTCCGAACTGGAGTTATAATCTATGACACTTGTGGATCCTTATGTTATAATTTACACATTTTAAATCACAATATTCATCTAAAACGACTTAATAAAAGAAAGACGTCCGCTGATTTCCGTAGGAGTCGATGTTTTACGGTGACAAAGACTTGCGAAGTTGTCGGCCCCTCCTATCGATAGCCGCACATCGCACTAAAAAAAACTGCTGATTTTTTTTTTTTTCATTTGTACAAAAATAACTACGCAATGCTGACGAATCCTATGTGTATCACTGATTAAGAAAATAAAAGTGGAGACTAAACTGCGTACGTCACAGTGGGCGTGGACCAGTGAAGGTGAAAACGAGGGTTGATTGACAAAATGGCGTCTTGAAAATAAACGATTAAAGATTACTCCAAACACAGTCGACGAGAACATGGTTAAAAGCTCTGAAAAGTCAATTTTGTAGAATAGGTCTGATATAAATACCAAGCAAAGTAAAAGCATCTCCATATACTAGAAGGTGGTCTACCCTCTTCTAGAAAAGCGACACAGTGCAGCTTTAAGTTAAGTCCATTGTGCTCCGTTTGATTCTTCTTCTTCTCTGTTTGCGTGTGGTGCTTAACACTCGAGGTAAAAGTCAGACATAAACCCATCATAGTCTCCATTAGAGCCTGTCAGCCGATGCCAGCGTCTTGATGGCTTTAGAGGGCCAATAAAGGTGCAGGGTTGTGACCCCAGTGTTCGGGCCCCTCAGAAAAACCAGGGGGGCCACAGGGGTCAGTCCTCACACTAGGCCCCCCCCTCCTCCCTCGTCATGGAGTGTGCTGCTGTGAGGGGCTCGAGGGGAGGGGCCATCACTCTCTTTTCTCCACAGGGGACACTCTCTCTGTTTACCTGCGCAGAGAGCTCCTAGTGCACTAAAAGGACAACAAAAAATGTGTTTATATGGTATTTTCAAAAGTGCAAAGAAAGGAGAGATTAAAGAGATTAGAGAGAGATTAAAGAGATAAAAAATGTGGATAATTTTAAATATCTTGGCGTGAATTTGGACTCAATTTTGTCTTTTAAAAAACATGTCAATACACTTTGTAAAATTGTACATCTTAACCTCCTGAGACCTGGTGTCCTCATCTGTGGACAACACATTTTGAGTTGTTTATGCCACAGTGCAAATTTTTAGAAGAACAGCAACAAGAATATGTTCAATTTTGAATATTTCTAAGAGTTTAGAATATTTATTTATTAATTTATTTATTTTATTTATTTTATTATTATTATTATTTTTTATTGTATTTCATTTTTTATTTAATTATTTTTTATATATTTTTATTTTATTTATTTTTATTATTTAATTATTTTTTTATTTCGTTTTTTTATTGTATTTTAATATATAGTTTTTAATTTTATTTATTTATTTATTTATTTATTTATTTTATTTTATTTAAAGGCATATGTCAGCAGCACAAATGAGACACATTGTTCCTAGAGGCGCATTTGTTTCTCATTTTGTTTTTTACACAAAATATATGTGTTCAAGCTCTTAATAGTTTTTGCAAATAAAGTCCTGCAGGAGCTCGGGTCTCAGGAGGTTAATATTAGTAATTTTAAACAAATCAGATCATTATTGCCCGAAAATGCTGCTAAAATGTTTCTTCACTGTCTGATTTCCTCACACAGAGTATATCGCATCGCAAACTAGTCAATGACAAACCTGGCAACATTAAAACATTAAAGCAGCACCTCGGAATACTTCAGAAATATAACTGTGCAAGTTTTTATAATAAGAAAAAATTCACACGAGCTTGTTCAGTTTACCGAAGTTTACATGGACTTTCTCCGCCAACTCTGCGTGACTTTATTAAATTCAGATGGAGTAACCAGAGCGTGTCCTCGATGGGACTGATGGGACGCACAGGCTTCAGTCAAAGATGCTGTCAGTCAAAGGCACAGAGGTTTGGAACAGCGCCCCCCAGCTGCTCGCAGAGACAACATCACATAAACACATTTAAAACTGAATAATATGCAGTGGATAATATGCAAAATCATAAAAAAAAAAATGTTATATGTATATGTTATAAAGCTGTTCCCTCATCAAAAACATGTCTGAAAAGGTTTAGGTGTCACCCACGCATGTTTGAGTAATTTAGTGATCTCTCCCGGGGCCTATTTGAACCCTCTTTACGGTTAGCTGTGAGATTCGTACAATGCTCCGCCCACAAACTGACATCACCCACGCTCCCACACAATAATTCTCCATAAATATACAAAAACATGATACAAAACTGTACACGGCAACTTGACAAACCTGATGTGATGTGCAGTAGTTTCATTAGCTCTGAAGGGGGAGTGACTTAGCGCAGGGAGCAAAGGGAGCAAACTTATAAAACATGTTAATATGTTGTTTTCAGCGACTGTAGCACTTTCAAAACGGTAAAATGCAACTAAATATGTTATGTGTTAGCAGTTAATACCACATAGAAGTAAAATACCTCCTCTTTAATATACACACCAGGTCTGTGAGCACTTTTAGCTGCTTTTATTGTATTTTTGTAATGTCTATGTTGTATTTGTTGTCTGTGTACCTGCCTAGGGACAACAGATGGAAACATTTTTAGCCTTTTTTGCTATAATCTGGCATATTTACACTGTTTACAGATGTTCATTAATATGCGCTGTCCCTATCGAATAAATAAATAAATAAACATAACAAATACTGACATTAAACAGCAAAATACACCTGAGAATTCTACTTGTCCTCCAGCTCAGGTTCAAATTAGAGGGATTCTGAGGCACCAGCACAAGCAAAGCTACCAATGCCCCATCAGCCCCTCAGACCACAACCGGTTACTCACAGACCGCATCCACAGTGGGTGAAGTGTCTTGCCCAAGGACGGAAACACACTATGAGACTATCTGTAATAATGTGCACACTGTCCTAGGATGATGATGTCATTATTTTAGATGGAGAGTAAAGGGCTATAACTCTAGGGATCTGTGTTCTTGAAAGACTTCTATGGAGTTCTATGGGCGTACAGTGATCTCTCGTATCAGCTTTATTTTTTTACAATTATTCTATATGTTTTTGTCTGTAAAACCCCTCACCACACACTTTATACACTTTTCTCACACAGGCAGTAACATTTTCTCACATTTCTCTCTCGTTTAAACTCTCTCAAAGTTCAAACCTTCGTAGGCGCCTTTGTCGGTGCAGAACGTTTCATCGACATTGTGGGTTTTGAAACAGCGAGACCACGAAAGGTGAACCGCGATCTAACGAGGAACAACCGGATTACCACTTCTATAGGTGTATTGATTGCTATTTTTACCTTTTATTGTTTTGAAAATGCTATATTTGCCAAAAACAACATACTAATGTGTAAAACAATTTGCTTCAGTTTAAGTTTTTTACACTCTGATTAGTGCTCTCTTTGCTCTTTGTGCTAAGTCATTCCCCTTTAGAGCACAATCACAACACAATTAACGTGCAACTACCTCACATCGCATCAGGTTTGTGAAGTTGTAGTGTATTACCTTGTGTCCTACTTTTGTACATTTATGGAGAATTGGATGTAAGCTTGTGGGCGGAGCCTTGCACAAAATTGTACGGTTAATAGTGGCCAGGAGAACCTAAAACCTCTTCAGACATGTTTTTAATGACGGAACAACTTCACAACGTGGTAAAAAGCTAAAAAAACTTTTTAAAAAAATCAAGTTTTGCATAATACCCCCGCTTTAAAGAAACATTTTAGTTTAATGTGGACAGAGGCAGTAATTATAAGGATAATAACCTTAAAGCCTCAGACAGAACATCTGCATTTTGGACAGTTAACTCTGACCTCGCGTCCACCTCACTGACTTCATTTTAGAAATTGAGGCCACAGTTCATGGGTTTCTGCTTCCAATGTGTGCCATTTTGAGGACTTTTCACCCATTCAATTCTGAAACCAGTGGATCGGATACATTTACGTTCGACCATTTGATGATGTCATGCTCCCAGATGAAGGGCAAGAGACAGTTTTCTCCATAGATAACAATGTACTTTACCAGGAAATAGCCAAAAAATCACAAATGTTGAACCTGATCATTTCTATCAGCGACTAGACCCAAGAACTCACTGTCACAACACAAACCTGCAGTTGAACTATATTTATTTAACCTGCCCATATCTATGTTAAATTATTATTATTAGTGGCCTATATAATGTTGTGATGTAATCTGAAACACAGTGATATTGACACCTTGCACTGACATCACTCTGGGGGTTTTCTACATGTATCTTTATGGCGGAATGTTCAGCAGTTACCATGGAGACACAACGCACACATTAGTAAACGCTACCAAAAATGTTTAAGATAGTCTGAAAACAAAATGGATTTAAAAAGCTCATTTCCAGGAGTCTGTGATCAATCTGAGTGTTAATGATCCTGTTTAGGAGTTTGAGTTTTGACACAAAAAGGTGAGACTCATTGAAAACCTATAGGCTAATGCTAGCTAGCTTGTGGCTGTAATGTTATTTGAGAGGGACTTGTTAAGCAGCACAAATCAGCTCATCTGTTGTAGATCCAACTAAGTCAGTTCTTTATAGTCATATTGTGTTAAAATAAAACTCAGATTGAAATCTAACATGAGTAACAGAGCTTCAGACAGAGTTGTGCCTACAGTTAGCATCACACCCCCAGGGATTGTCGATGACATCAGCTGAAAGGCATCAATATCACTCAAAGGCAGAGGTGTCAAACACATTTTCACTGAGGGCCACATCAGTAAAATAAGTTCCCTCAAAGGGCGAGATGTAAAATAAATCTAATTAGTTTTTTAACTTGTTAATTAACTGCCTCTGTATTTATTTCTTGTTCAAGTTAGAAATACTGTATATACATTTGCCCAGATATAAAAATATGGCTGTCTAACTGTGTATCTACTGATAACACTACATTTTAAGACTGTCATACCTTCTAATTTACCCTATTGAGGGCCACATTTAGCCCACAAACCTCAACTGTGACATATGCCCTCTAAGGACGATTGGTTTTAAGAGCTTTTGCAAGAGGACCACAAAATCAAATGATAGATAAAAATTTGACAACTATAAGGAAACAACCACATGACACTGTGACAGCTCTGTGTCATGGTGCAATGTCACAGACGTGAGTAAGTGGGTGGGGCTAGAAGTTCAAACTGAAGCATGTTCTTAACTCATGGTTTGACCTCAGGGACAGGCCCTTTGAAGTCCCTGGGACAGGATGGACGAGTCATTTTACTAAAACACTGTTAACATTATATTTAACATTTCAGTTTGACATGTTTTTAGGTTTCAGATTTATTTACTGGTTGGAAATGACATCATGCAGGAATTCTCATACACTGTTTAAAGAAGTTGTCGTAACGTCAGGTGCAGGTGCGGACCAAGGAGTGCAGACTCAGGGCAAGTTCAGTGTTTATTCACAATTTGTGCAGAAATATAAGTCAATAGTTCATAAGTCACAAACGGGGAGCAGGGAGCGGGAGGCAGACCAGGCGGGGGCAGTGCAGAACGGGGACGGGAAGCCAGGACCGGAGCAAGGACAGGAGCGGAACGAGACCAGGGCGAGCCGAGCAGGAGTAGTCCAGAGAGCGGGACCCAGGGCGTGAGACGAGGAGCAAGCCGGAGACCAAGACAGGACAGGAGGCGAAGACAAAGGGTGGACTGTACCGGGGCTGGGGTGCAGAGTCAGGAGCAGGAACGAGCGGGAGAGCAGGAACCTGGAGAGTAGCAAAAATCCAATGAGCATCGAAAAGGTCAAAATAACAAAATGCAAAAACGAAGCAAGAAGTGTCTGAAGCTCGTCCATCTTAAGCTCCGCAGCAGGTGGAGGTACTGGGCACTTAGCAACACTGTCAATCAAACCTGTTCCTAATGTGAGCAGCAGCAACCTTGCAAAACCAGCAAACCGGACATAAGAGCGATATAAAAACACCAGGATCATGTAGAGCGGGTTAATATGAACATTTTAAGACCAAAGTGATGAGTCTGACAGCAGCAGTTACAGAGAGAGGGGCCACAGTTTTCGAATGTGAAGTGAATTGAATTGAGTCGATGGAGACAGAAGTGCGCCCATGATCACTTTCTGTTTGTAACGTGGCGACTAGCAGGTTAGCTACGTCTATATATATACAGTCTATGGACATCACACCTGGGAATACCATAACTGTTACCTAGCAACCATGTCGTACACAGAGCCCAAACTCCTCTAATGTGCACAGAGATTATTATCCATCAAATGAAAATATAAGTAAACACATTACACATGGTTACTCTTAAAGGGCCAGATGTAAGTGTAAGCTAAATGTAACTAAATGTAAAGTAAAATAAATGCAACAACTTTTAAATCTTGTTAATTAATCTTTTCTATTTTTATTACTTACAATTATTACATATGGATTTGCATAGACATGAAAAATGGCTGTGTAACTCTGTATCTTCTGATTTTAAGACAGTCATACCTTTTAATTTACTTTGTCGCGGGCCACATACAATTATATGGCGGGCGACATTTGGCCCACGGGCCTTGAGTTTGACACATGTGTTTTAAAGTATCAGAACAAATGTGTTTCTAGCGTAAATTATAATGAACGTTTGGACAAAACTCCCCCAGCGTGATGTCGTTAATATGTTTTATAACTCTCTATTTCCTGTCATTTTCAACATATTTTTCAACTTTTCTTCCCAAATTTCTTCTTGATGTGTGTAAAACTATCATTCCTCCGTACAACAGTTCAGTTACAACAGAGAATCGTTAAAACCTGGCCACTTCCCTCCATCTGAAATGATGACATTAACCTCCTGAGTGCGCACAACAAAAGCCCATCATTCTGCGCTGTCCCGGTCCTGTGTGGAGGCGTGAAGAATGCTGTCTTTAATCTGCCCGCTCAGGATTTGGAGAAAGACCGCAACAGAGCTTTGTGCTGCGGGATTGTCCGCAGCACGGGGGGGTCAGGGGGGTCAGGACGGGGGTCAGGGGTCAGAGGAGGGGGGGTCGGACTTAACACAGAGAAGCGCTCACAACTCTTAACATTTAACACACACTGCACTGAAGGAATCCGCCGCTCTCATCTGTGTCATTGTAACAAGCGTCGGAAGACCGCTATCCCGCTAATGCTCCGAAGCCGGATTTGGAGCGATGCATGTTGGGACGATTTATTTTTAAGACGCCATTTTGCCAATTCCACCTCCACGAGTGCATCCTTCTCCAGTTTTATTTCTTTAATCAATGATACATGTAGGATTTGGCAGCATCGCATAGTTTGGTATAAATGGCAAAAAAATCGTCAAGGTAACGTGATGTGCAGTTATACTTTACTAGCTAGCTACACGGCGCTGTTTTGTGATGACGGTGAGGTCGGTTTCCATTGGATACCCCAGTTTTCAGACCCAAATATGGTAATTTGAGGTAATATTTCCACATAAAATGCACTATGACTTGATCAAAAACATATAATACATTTTTTCGTACATTTATATAAATAAACAACAGAAGAACTTTCAAATTGTTATCTCCAAACTTCAGATTTGTTCCTCTTTCCCTGCAGTGCCGCGCCTTAAAGTGCATCTGACAGGTTTTCATGTTATATAGATCTGACTTGGTTTGTTGGACAGTACCTGCGGTCAATATGTATTATAGTTTTACATCAGTTAAGTGGCAGATTGTGTTAAAAAAAGTTTTTAAAAAGTACAAAAATCCAGGAGGTTCAGACAATTTACGCTCAAGGAAGATATTTTTCAGTTTTAGCCTTCATTTAATAAAAATAAGTTGTTTTTTTTAGCCTAATCATATCTATTGTGCAATTTAGACACATTTTGGTCTTTGTTAGCATTATGGTTGCTAGGTAACTATTGGGGAACTCCCTCTTTGTATCTGCTTCCTGTTTCCAACCAGGAAGCAAAATCACAAATTTCACAAAATAAAAAAATAAAAAAACTGAAAAAGCCAGGAAAGATTCTTAGTCAAATTTTAAATCTAATGACGTTACAATGTTTTAGTGAAATGAGTAGTCAAAGCACTTCAACCTTAGTGGATAAAAAGCGACTTAGATACTTTTAAATCCCTTTTCTAATTACATTCGATTTGAGTTTTATTAATTTGATCAGACTCCAAATACCATTCACAGCTTAAACTCTCCAAAAACATGAGGCTGCTTATTTAAAGGTTCACCGTTTTTTTTTTATAAAGGATCTGTCATCTGAAGTGCTCCTCAAAATGTTATTGCTTTAAAGTATGGCATTAAAAGTGTCTATATTTCATTTATTCAAAATACGTACAAAGACCAGACTGCTTGGAGATGTTGTTGCGCAGTAGTTTTTTTTGGGTTTTTTTTCTTGCATTTATTCCAACACATACATTCTTCCTGTGAATGGGCTTATCTCCGCAGATCTGACCTGTAACGTGGCCTGGCGTTTTTCTTCTTAAAGTTGGGGTATTATGCAATATTTTGTTGAGCTTTCTACCAGGTTACAACGTTGTTCCCTCATCAAAAACATGCCTGAAGAGGTTTTAGGTGTCATTCGTGCACGTTTGAGTGATTTAGTGATCTCTTCCCGGCCCTGTTTGAAGCCTCTTTACGGTTAGCTGTAAGATTCTGTACAAGGCTCCGCCCACAAACCTACACCACCCACGCACCCATGTGACAGTTTTCTATAAATATACAAAAACATGATATAAAAAAACTAAAAACAACTTGACAAACCCGATGTGATGTGCGGTAGCTTCATTAGCGGGATGATTGTGATGTGACAGCGCTCTGAAGGGGGAGTGACTTAGCGCAGAGAGCAAAGGGAGGTGAGGGGGGACTTTGGCAAATACAGCATTTTCTAAACAATAAAAGCTAACATGGTAAAGCAGTTAATACCCCCACAGAAGTAAAATAGCCCCTTTTTAAAGATAGATTTATTTTTGCTCATGTCGAAACCTACATCTAAGTTCCAAAGTCAAATTGTTCCGTCGAATTGTCAGAGCGGAGCTGTGGGCGAGCGGAAAGGACAAGCATGACTCAAACATGAATCACTCCAAATACAAGCTCCACTTTGCATGTGTCCTGTGAATAATCTGTGTTTCATTTTGGACTCCGAGACTTCTTTTTTGTATATGCTGGTCCATCCCACTCGCAGGACGCGGTTTCATTTTCTGGTGTCTTTGACGTTTCACAAAGGCATAGTCGTCATAGAGACACGGAGGACAGAGGAAGTTGTGTCCAGGACAGTTCCACACCACACACACACACACGCACACACACACACACACACACGGTTTTGGGGTTTGGGGGAAGAGAGGGGGGGGGCTCATTCAATCTTTGAGCCGTGGACAGTTCTCCGTTTGTCCCCGCGCCTCATGGAAACACGTCTCAGCACAACAGGCCTTTTGAAACCACTGCCACAGGGAGGACACTGTGTGAGGGACAGGGGACATGGGTTCTGGACGCACACTGGGGACGTAAGGCAGGACACATGGGACACGCACTGGGCTCAGACTGGGACAGAAGGCAAGGAACTAAAATTACAGAGAAGGTTCTCCACTCACATGGAACCTGTGAGGGCTGGGATTGAACCACCAGCCTGAGTGTCAGTGGGTCTGACATCTCTAACAACTGGCCTCGAACCACGACCTGCAGGTTGGACAAACACACACACGCCCAACTACAGTGGTCTCCTTGACTGCACGTCTTTTAAGCCTTGTCTCCTCTGCAAAATCAACAAATGAACCACTAAACTCTGTCTGAAGTTAAAAAAAAGTGAAAGGTTGTGTTCTTCAGCGGAGAGAAGAGCATCTGTGTGTGAACAGAGAACAGGAGGGACTAGCTCAGGTAAACACGAGACCTCCTCACCTGCCTTCAAGGTGTATTAGCGTGCGCGTGAGTGTGCACAGCCTGGTTTGAAAGTGTCTGAGTTTGAAAACATGGATGTCTCTCTGTGATTGTGATTGTGCTTGTGCAAGTTCTGATGGATCAGTTGGTGATTATAGGCAATGTGGGTAAAGTGTCTCACCCAAGGACACAACAACACTTTCCACTAGACTCACTGCTGCTCCACTGTTGCGCCTGGTCTCCCCGACGGTCTCCCATCCACGTACTGACCAGGCCCGGCCCTGTTTACCTTCAGCTTCAGTCCAGATGGAGCACTGACAGGTGAGGCCCATTACCCACCTCTCAATGCGACGCTATGAGTGTGTCAATGTCATGTGAGTGTCATACAGGGCGCGTGCACATAGTGTGACTGAGAGCATGCACGTGAGTACGCCTGTGAGTGTGCATGTGCCTGACAGCGTGCACGTGAGTATGCCTGTGAGCGTGCACGTGTGGGCGTCAGGCACAGAGAGGAGTTTTTGTGCTGTGGAAAATAGAAGCTGGACCACTCCATCTTGTGTGTGCGCGGGTAGAAGGTCAGAGGTCAGAAGTCAGGGCGGAGGGAGAATTCCGTGCCGCATGCCAACAGATCGAGTGTCAGGGGGAGGGGCGCCCGGGGCTCTGCCGGGACGGGAGCCTGTTGGGACACATCTCACAAACAAGCTCACAGGATAGCTTCAAACACTTCAGCTGTCTCTGTGTGTGCGTCACCAACATCCACATGAACCAGAAGCTCCGCACCAGGACCAGAGAGAGTCCAGAAAACACTCTGCTCCACTTTGTGATGTCATCATGTGGTAATACAGGAAGTGCTCCACTGCATTTTTAAACTCCATACACCTTCACTAGAATCATTTGGATCATTTCAGCCCAGGAATTGCCAATCTATACTGACCTAAAGGTAAAAGGTAGCTTGAAAACTACCACTTCATGACATCACAAGGTGGAACGGAGCATGTGTAAATGAAACCAAACACAACTCCAGGTATGTCTTTGATGAGGACACACGATAACACAGCTTAAAGCTCACAAGAGTCACTCAAATTTCCCTTAAAATAACCTTATAACCTTTTAGCCAACAATCGACAAAATAAAAGCAAGCATTTGTTCATTTTTAAATTGTTTACTGGACAGAAAAACCTAGAAAACCATGTCCTTATGGTGAGTGGGCTTGCCTCTCCACAAACCTGACTCTTATTTGGCCTGGAGGAGAGCTTCTTCCTGCTTGTCTCTATAGAAATGTTATTCCTTTGGCTATAATCTTCCAGTGTGCCATAAAACGTATCTACCTCCAAGGAGAATGTTCCACAGTATGGTTTTAACGAGGGATGCGCTGATACTGATAACACATATTGGCACCAATACTGAAGAATTTGCTGGATTGAGTATCGGTTCCATCGGTTGGGGCTTTAATTGGATGTAATTAGACTGTTTACAGGCTGATTTTGGTCTAAAACATCTCATAACTTTTATTGATATGAAGCTGTTCAGTGATGAGAAGAATAAACAGTTACACAGGTGGATCTCGTGTAATAAATCAACTGTGTTTTAAGGAAGTAAGAGTCATTTTCTACCCCTGCACTGTTATCGGTTAATACTGGGTACTTAATAAGAACTGAAAAAGCTTTTTATAACTTTATATACGCCATGGAATCATACAGATTATGTGCCACCTCCAGAAAGTGACTCTGTACCTTTAAGAACAAGGAGAAGATGCAGTGAATATTTTTCTGAACGACTTCTCAGCGCCATCTTTAGACTGGGTCATTTTAAAATTCTCTGAAGTGAGGTGTTAAGACCACAACATAACAACATTTTGCAGCAGTTATGAGCCTCAAAGCCAGACCACACACTTGTTGTTTTCAGGAAGGATTTGCAGAAGACTACGAGGGTCATGTGATCAAACATGGGGTCAGAAAAGACAGAATGTGAAGATCCACTCTGGAGCTGAGCCTGTTAAAGTCATTGCAGTAAGGAGCATTTTAAAGGTTTTATATTACACAATGCTCTTATGGGCCTTAAGACAAGTTACAGTGTTGTTATCAGTCTGTCTACATCTCCAAAGCTAAAAATGCACCGTTCCCCCTTGTGATGTCATGAAGTGGTAAGTTTCAAGTTAACAGCTCCTTTAACCTTTTGTTCAGTAGAGATGGGCAATTCCATGAGTGAAATTATCCAAATGATTCTAGTGAAGGTGTATGGAGTTTAAAAACACAGTGGAGCACTTCCTGTATTACCACATGATGACATCACAAGGTGGAACAGAGTGTTTTCTGTTTGAGAGAAGAACTCAGCCTAAATCAGTAGAGTTTGTGTGTTAAACATGTGTGAATGAAACAAAACACAACTCCACGTGTGTTTGTGATGAGGAGACAACATTAAAACATAGAGCAACATGGGCCCTTTAAAAAGATGAGATATGCTGTCACGTGACCTGTACGCCACACAAACACTGGTCTGACTCTGCACTTGTACACAGCACACAAACATTTGAGATGAACGCTCTGATCCATGATTAGTAAGAGCCACTCTAACGAGGTTCCACTCTCTCACATGTACACATTCAGCACTAAGCCTCTATTGTAGCACATAATGATCATTAACGAACATGTGGCCTGCCCTCCAGTAGCCCCCAGGAAGCCTGGACGAATCGCCACAGCTGTGTTTCTATTGTGCTTGCCCACGGTGCAGAAAAATAACACTGGCCCGGCTCTGGCTATGGCCCGGAATTTATTGTATTTACTTTTCTGGGCGTAAAGGAGCAACTGTTGCACAAACTGGGACGAGAGTGTGATAGGTGACAAGAGCGGGGTCAGCCAGCAGGAGCCAGGGCAAAGCTCGCTGTGTGTGTGACTGTGAGGTAGTGATGGGACGTTCACACTCTTTTATGGGATCTGAATCTTTTGGATCCGTTCATTTCAAAGAGCCTTTCAGAATACTGGATATTACTTTTTATTTATGTGACAAAAAGAAGAACTCACTGTAACAACAAACTCATCACAGCGAGGCTCAGATATGTTTAAACTGGATCAAACTGAGAGTGTTTGAATAATGTGTGTGTTTGTGTGTGTATGTGTGTGTGAGCGTGTTGGGGTGTGTGTGTGCATGTATGTGGGGGTGCGCATGTGTGTGTATGTGTGTGCATGTGCATGTGTGTGTGTGCGCGTGTGTGTGTGCATGTGTGTATATGCATGTGTGCGCATGTGTGTATGTATGTGTGTGTGCACATGTGTGTGTATGTGTGTGCATGTGCGTTTGTGTATGTGTGCAAGTGTGTATACATGTGCATGTGTGTATGTGCGTGTGTGTATGTATGTGTGTGCATATGTGTGTATGTGTGTATGTTTATGCTTGTGTGCATGTTTGTGCATTTCTGTGTATATGTGTGTGTGCGTGTGTGTGTGCATGTGTGTATATGTGTGTGTGTCGGGGTGTGTGTGTATGTGTGTGCATGTGTGTATATGTGTGTATAGGGGTGTGTGTGTAGGGGTGTGTGTGTATGTGTGTATATGTGTGTGTAGGGGTGCACATGTGTGTGCATTTGTGTATATGTGTGTGTGTATATGTGTGTGCATGTGTGCATGTGTGTATGTGTGTGTGTGTATATGTGTGTGTGTAGGGGTGCACATGTGTGTGCATGTGTGTATATGTGTGTGTGTATATGTGTGTGCATGTGTGCATGTATGTGTGTGTGTACATGTGTGTGTGCATGTGGCCAGTCCACACAGGTCCTGCTCTGACATGGGGGTGTTGGTCTTGTGTTGTGGATAAGACTCTTGACCCACATGTTTCCATATAACCTGGGTCTCTGTTTTATCTCAGAGTCGGGGGCAGTTAGACAAAGTGATTCTAATGAATGTCCTGATACTGTGGGCTCGGGCGACTCTATACTGGACACCACAGCAGTCTGCTTTTGTCGAATATACACTGCAATACACCAAGTCTCCCACTAAAAGTACATGCAGACCCCCCGTACGCAGCATACATGTGGCTTTAATGAGCGTTCTGTCTAATCTACAATAGATGCCACAAACCACTAGAATTGGTCAAAACAACAATCTTCTGCAGGTAAAAGTTGTTCTCATGGTGATGTGATGTGAACAGGCCCCTGTTGGACATGGGCCCCGGGGACACACTGGTGTGAAATGCTCTCTGGCCAACACCTGGGATCACTTTATTAACCCTGAGCTGTGGTGACCTCTGAGGCCCCTGAGAGGGGGCGTACAGGACCCTGTGTGCTCGTCAGCGCCTTTGAAGAGGTTAGCAGTGCCCCAATATCTGAGCTCACTCTGCAATGACTTTAGCAGAAGCGTGACCCCCGCTGACCTTTCAGGCCCTGCCCCTAGGCCCACAGCTGCTGCTACTATTGGTCCACCATGAGCAGGGCCATCATGGGCCCAGAGCAGGGAGTGGAGCCCAGCTAAAGGTCAACTGTTGGTCAGAAGTTTTATTGGAGAGGAGGTAGAGGCACTTAGACCACCGTGTGAGCTGTGACCGCTGCACACTAACATAAGGGACATAACTAGATTTCTTTGTGTTGTTTCCTGTGCTTCTTTAGAACAATCCTCAGCAGCCAACTGCTCCCAGACCTGGAGACATTCATCTTGTTTGAAATCATGACTGTACCTGAATGTACATTGTCCATAAAACATAGGTTAACAGCTCCTCTCCACCACTGGGCAAGCAAAGCTTCTTCACAGCAGCCATGTTGACTTTTGACCCTTCAGAATGCATCCCTTTGCACTTAGTGTGAGAATTTACCCAGCCAGGACTGATCAGAGCCCAGGGCCCAGAACCCAGGGCCCAAAACCAAGGCCCAAAATCAGGGCCAAGAGCCCAGGGCCCAAGGCCAAGAGCCCCGGGGTTAGGGTCTAGGACCCAAAGCCAGTTACAGTAGAAAGACTTTGGGTTTGGAGCTAAACTATTTGTACTGATGCCATGAGAAATTAAACTGGGAAAAAAACAAAAAAAAAACATTTTGTATGTAATTTGACTAAAAAATGTACTTGTATTTGCATAAAGAGGATGGGGTTATTAAGTGAAGCAGCGTCTCTTACAGTCCCAGTGCTCCTCTGCACACAGTGTGCGGCTGACAGCTGACACACAGCGCTCTTCTTTCTGCCTCTGAAGGCATCTTTTTATGGCTATGACATTCCTGGAGTGGTCCAAACAGAGCCCCTTGTTCAGGCTAAAGCCTGCCTCCCCACAGCCTTTTTTCATCTTCCTCGTTTTGGAGCCTGGGGTCAGAGGTCGAGACCCCCTCCAGCTTCAGAGACATGTCAGGTCATGCGAGCCACATAGCATTCCTTGTATAGCCGCTAACCCCCCTCACCCACCCTCCCCAATGCACAGTCCGAACAGTGACGGAGGCCTCAGGAGGAGTGAGCGGACAGCAGGACCAGCGCGTGATCTTTGGAGTGTTCTCAGCTAGATCTCTCCTCTACAAACCACCAACTACACCACAAAGTGCACCAACTACACCACAAAGTGCACCAACTACACCACAAAGTGCACCAACTACACCACAAAGTGCACCAAATGACCAACTACACCGCAAACTACACCACAAAGTGCACCAACTACACCACAAACTGCACCAAATGACCAACTACACCGCAAACTACACCACAAAGTGCACCAACTACACCACAAAGTGCACCAACTACACCACAAACTGCACCAAATACAACACAAACTGCACCAAATACATTACAAACTGCACCAACTACACCACAAAGTTCCCCCAAATGACCAACTACACCGCAAACTGTACCACAAACTGCACCACAAACTGCACCAAATACACCACAAACTGCACCAACTACACTGCAAACTGCACCAAATACACCACAAACTGCACCAACTACACTGCAAACTGCACCAACTACACCACAAACTGCAACAACTACACTACAAATACAACAAAACTACAAACTACACCACACCCAGCAATAAAAGTGGACCCTAGAATCTAAATAAAAAAAAAATCCATCAGAAATCTCAGGTTACTTTACATACAATTTTAGAATTGCCAGTTCCACATTTGACTTGGTGCTGATACTTGATTGATACTTTATATTATGTACTTTATACCAAGTACTTTATATTTGGTAATAACTTTTATTATTAGTGTTGTTGAGTGTGAGAATGGTGCGTTTGGATTCTCCATAACAGTACACTGTCCCTGTTGCTTTTCTGGACACTCAAAAGGTGCATTGAACTTTGTGAGCTGATATTCACCTGTCAGGCCTGTCCCGCCTATTTACTGTTCCAATGAGATCTGGCACCGGACCACACAGCGCATCAGGCAACTGTCCTAATCCAGACAAGCTGCTTATCTGTAGCACGTGTCTGCCAAATGAGGAATAGAAACTCTGAAGATTCTTGTATCATTCAGAACAAAATCTATTTTTTGTTTTGATACAGTTATTAGTTTCATTATGAAATCCCCCCGTCCATCAACAGCCATCAGAAATCAGAGACAAGATACATTTGTAAATTAGTAAGTAAACCATTGTAAAAGTGTGTAGTTTGGGCTCGCACAGCTGCCCTGGAGCACATACAGCAGATTCACACATAGGCAAAAACCATAAAGTGCCTTGTTTAAGGAAACAACGTCACAGTGAACTGATGGGAGCTGGGCTGGAATCACCAACCTTCAGGTTTGGAGGCAGGAGTCTGTGGTTGCCATGGTAGTGGGTGGTTGCTCTTTGTGGCCGACTGGCCTTAAATTGTATCTAAGATTTTTAAGAAGAGCAGTATGTGCAGTTCAAAGGACGGAAGTAAAGGACAATTGGATTGTGTGACTTGAGCAGTTTGTTTTTCCTGGATTGATGGCGACCCCGCTAGAATAGCGACCCTGCTATGCTAGCCATCCAGCTCTAAAATGCTACAGCCTTTTTACAACAATGCAACAGACTTTCTTCATGCAGAAGACGTTCCGGAGTAAACACTTCGTGGGAATAACCTGTCTCATCATCGACTAAAACACCAGAGTGGAGTGAGACAGAGGTTTAGAAGAGGCTTTCCTGCTTTGTGTCCAGAGTTGACCTGGCTCCCCCTGGAGGACACTGCTGTGATGCTTGGGCTGCAAGAGAGAGAGGAGAGACACCTTTGTCCTGAGCACTGTCACTCTCCTCAAACTGCCCTGACTCTAGAGCTGATAACTCGACCTGTCGAGCTGCACTGACACTTTTGAAATTGTTTGATTATAATTATATTGTACTGCTCAGTGGGCTTAAAGGACAGGGGGCAAATACAGTAATTTTGACTGATTGATAAACATGCTCTACCACTGAGCCACAGCTGAAGCCCTGTTCTGGACTAGCCGTTCTCTTTCTGGAGGTCAGCCCTGGCCCTCTCCTCCTCTCAGACTCACACTGCTGCGCTTTAGTGGGACTGCTCCAGAGAATAACAAATGGATTCACCCACACACGTAGGCAGTGTCATAAAGCCATGCAAAAATAGGAACTGGACATTAATAAATAAAAGTTATGTGAATAAAAACTGTCTGGAGCCAGAAGGACAGCACCATCCGTCTCCGCACAGGCCAGAGTTGAACACATAGCAAAATAAGTGTTAAATGAAAGTAGCCAATTTTGGGAGTGTAAGGGTGAGAGGTGAGAGGTCAGCAGACAGAGAGGGGCCGAAGCCTGCAGAGTCATCACATGCAGCAGGCCGCGCTCCCATTGCTGTGCATGAGTAACGGGCCCGAGCATGATCCCTGCGTGACCCCAGTGAGACCCCAGCGCCACATAAACAAATACATGAATAAATCTGCAGCCCGGAACAGATAAATCCTCCCACACTTCAGCTCCTAATCAGGCCCAAAGCTGAAGCAGCGGAAAGGGAAAGAGCAGCCTGGCCCGCTGACGCTCATGTGACCAGCCGGCCCCTCTGCTGTCCACGTCTCTGTCCACGTCTTTGGGACTCAGATGATGGATGTCACGTGTGTCTTGTGTTGTATTTATCATTAGAAACAGTCCACCAAAGGCCCTGTCCATCCTGAAAACATCTACATTTACAAGTGTGTGTTGACTTGTTCTCACATACCTTTAAACCTCATTTATTACAGATAAAACAGACCCACAGAATTCACTATAAACTGTACAAAAGGAAAAACAAGTCATAGATTAAAGAGCCCGTATGATGCTGTTTTCTGATCTATGTTATAATGTTGTTCCCTCAACACAAACCGACCTGGAGTTGTGTTTTCTTTCATTCACACATGTTTAACTCACAAATCCTGCGTATTTAGGCTGTGTTCTTCTTTCAAAATGAAAACACTCTGTTCCACCTTGTGATGTCATTTTAGAATCATTTGGATGATTTCAGCCCTGGAATTGCCGATCTCTACTGAATAAAAGGTAAAAGGTAGATGACTAACTTGCAAACTGCCACTTCATGACATCATAAGGAGGAACAGAGCATTTTGAGCTTTAGAGGTGTAAACCGCCTTATAATGCAGGATTACTGAAATATGCAAGAATGGCACGTGACACAACTCCAAGTATGTTTTCGATTAACATATTACAACTTGCTTTGAAGCGCACAAGAGTCAGTTTTGTGTAATATAGAACCTTTGAACTTTGCTCTGACTCCCTGCTGTCAGGGTCTTGGGAAAATAAAATGTGTCTAGCAGAATTATAACAGTATACAAACATTAGAAATAGTGCTGGGGTGAGATACTTTTGTTGCAAAGTGATTTAAAGTTTTCTATATCAGTATTTTGATTGATTTAGAAATAAAATGTTGTTATGTAATCTAAGTTACTTTTAGAAGGACTAATCAGTAATCAATAGCCCAGTGGCTTTTCTAAGGTAACATTCCACACACTGATTGCAGGTGATGAACATGTCACACTCCCTGTGGCCTCCCCGATAGGCCTGGAGGGGGCAGTCCTGTGAGAAGGTGCTCCACTCATCCATCACTGACCTGCTCCGACAGCTCCGACTACCTGCTCCTACTGCACGGAGAACCTGCTCCTACTGCAACGAGACCCTGCTTCTACTGCACCGAGAACCTGCTCCTACTGCATCAAGAACCTGCTCCAACTGCCTGCTCGTACTGCAACGAGACCCTGCTCCTACTGCACCGAGAACCTGCTCCTACTGCACCGAGAAACTGCTCCTACTGCACCAAGAACCTGCTCCTACTGCACCGAGAACTTGCTCCTACTTCAACGAGACCCTGCTTCTACTGCACCAAGAGCCTGCTCCAACTGCCTGCTCCTACTGCAACGAGACCCTGCTCCTACTGCACCGAGAAACTGCTCCTACTGCACCAAGAACCTGCTCCTACTGCACCAAGAACCTGCTTCTACAGCACCGAGAACCTGCTCCTACTGCATCAAGAGCCTGCTCCAACTGCTCTGATAGCACACATGACCAGAGCAGGTCATCCACATGGCACCTGGAGCTACACAGGGTCTGTCAGGGGTCTGACGCTACAGTAGTTTGATCTTTTGCTTCACTTGTTTGGGAGTTTGTCTCTTGCACAATGCAGTTTGTTAATGCTCAGTCTAAACATTGTGTGGATGTTTCCAGCTTTAGTTATAAAGTCTAACAGTAAGACTCACATGGCGTCTGTAGCTCTAGGCTGCTCCTCAACTGGTCGCTTTAATCTGCACCAAGATGACAGCTCAGGATCAGCACAGCGGTGCGTTAAGACAAAGACAAACTTGAATGGACATTGAGAGTAGCAAAATACAAAAGTAAAAGTACTACGCTTAAATGCATTTTATTAGGTGCCTGTACCTTTCTTAAGTGGGTTATTTTTTAGCAGGTTAATTCCCAACTTTGAGCAAACTACAGTAAATACACAAATAGACAAATATAACAAGACGCAACATCACATTTGACACTTTAACAATTCAGAAATACTTTTACTTTTAACTGTTAAGGTACATTTTTAGACTGACTTCAGTACATTTTTACATGTCACACTTTTACTTTTCCTTGAGTAGTTTTTTTGCTTGTGTATCTGTAATTCTAAATCTAAAAAAATAAAAAAAATGAGTACATTCGCCCATGGATTCTGGTAATCCAAAGTGGTTAAGCAGCCGGGTAGTTTATGTTAGTTCTAAAACCGCACAGGTGGTACGGGGGGGTAGGGGAGGGCGAGGGGGGGAGGGGGAGGGGACTGCGGCAACAAGCTCCGGCTGCTCCCGGGGTGCACCAAATGTCTACTCTCGTTATCCTTTTGGGACTCCCTCGCTGGCCCACAAATGCTGCAGAGGGTACAGGACTGTTGTGAGTGGGTACAGGACTGGTGCAGGTGGGTATAGGACTGGTGCAGGTGGGTACAGGACTGGTGCAGGTGGGTACAGGACTGGTGCAGGTGGGTATAGGACTGTCGTGAGTGGGTACAGGACTATCATGAGCGGCAGGGTAGGTACAAGGCGAGTTCAGATGAATACAGGACTGGTGTGAGTGGGTACACGACTGGTGCAGGGTGGGTACAGTTCAGGTGCAGGGTTGGTACAGGACTGATGCAGAGTGGGTACGGGATGAGTTCAGATGGGTACAGGGCTGGTGCAGGGTGACTACAGGGCTGGTGTGAGTGGGTACAGGACTGGTTCTGATGGGTACAGGATGGTTGTGAGCGGGTACAGGACTGTGCAGTGTAGGTACAGTTCTGGTGCAGGATGGGTACATGACTGGTGCGAGCGGGGTACAGGATGAGCTCAGATGGGTACAGGACTGGTGTAGGGTGGGTACAGATCTAGTGTAGGGGCAGGATCTTTTCACCTCTTCAGTGTAGCCAACTATTAAACAAAATAAAAAGAAGGGGTAATATACTTCAACGGGGCATGAATTATTCACCGAAAACAACATATTCAAATATTTTGTTAGTTTCAGTTTCATTTTTGACACTCTGAATTCCCCCTCCTCTTTGCTCTCTGCACTGAGTCACTCCCCTTCAGCGTGCCGTCTCATTACAATCAGCTGCATCCCAGTAATAAAACTACTGCACATCACATCAGGTTTGTGAAGTCGTAGTGTACAGTTTTGTATCATGTTTTTGTATATTTATCGAGAATTGTCACATTGGAGCATTTGTGACGTAGGCTTGTGGGCGGAGCACAGACAGAATCATACCGCTAACCGTGAGGAGGGGTTGAATAGTGAGGGAAAGATCGCTAAATTGCTCAAAAATGCATGGATGACATTGAAAACTCTTCAAGCATCAGCGTATTTTCGATGAGGAAACGTCATAACGTGGTAGAAAGCTTCAAAAAGTGCGTTGGCATAATACTCCCTTTAAAGCAACTCTGGTGAACACGTAAGAGACATGTGACTTTTACTGGAGAATAGACAACAGTCAGGGCTGTGGGTGAAGCTGCTTATAATCCCTGGGGAAATTAATGCTCCAAAAATTATCCCAATAAACGATTATATTGAAAGTACTTTTTGCCACAGACACAATAACCCTAAAGTAGGTCGGTGTAATCCCTCATTCGTCCAGCAGTGCTCCAAGATAGAACAGATTTCCACGGCTGTCATCTGGACGCGATTTACACTGCACTGAACTAAACAATAATAACTAGACGAGGAATAAACCATAAAGCAGGATGTTCCCACTGAAGTCCTTAATGTCATTAAAGGTGCACTGTGTGACTTTTCTGGTGTAGGGCTCACCGCCTGCTTGTCTCCATGGAGATATAATCGCTTTAATCTTATCTACGTTTCATCTATTCAGTTACAGATGTTCTAAAGCCAAACTTAGCTTCAACAAAAGACTGATAAGTTTAATGCCATACTATCTGACATCTTAAGAAAACAATAACGTTTCCATGGAGACAAACAGGTGACGGACCCGCCGCTAGAAAAGTTACACAGTGCATCTTTAAAGAACACGAGTACAAAGTCAAGTTAAACATATTAGCTTAGCATCTAAAATTGGTAAACTGTCACATTTTTATTACACTGGGAGTGAGGTGGGTGAAGTGTTTTGCCCAACGACACAAGGACAGTATTCATCTGTGGGAGCTGGAATCGCACCGCCAACCTGTGCAACCGATGATGTTTGTGTCAAGAGTGGGATTTAAACCGCCAACCTTCAGATCGGAGGACGAAGATACACAGAGCAGCTTAAATATTGAGCACCAAATAATGTTTTCCGGCTGTAATTTCCATTTAGTGATTTTGATGAATGTCCTAGGGAATGATTTGCGGCATGAACTAAAGGTAAAAGGAGCTGTTAACTTGAAAACTACCACTTCATGACGTTACAAGGTGGAACAGAGCGTTTTGAGCTCTGGAGATGTAAACAAACTAATAATAAAGTGAGAGTAATATAAGGCCTTTAAGGTGTTTGCACAGTGTCATGTTACAGCCTGGTCTAAACACATATTCCTATCTGACAGTGCTACTCTCTCTGCTGTTTCTTTTTCTCGTTGACCCTGCCATGCTTCTGTTTTGGTGGATTTGCTGTTTTTACACCAGGTCACTGTGACTGGACTGGACAGCAGATCTCAAAGTCAACGCCACTTGTCCTACAGCCAACCTTATATTTTTATAGCGCTCAAACTGTGCTGTATCCTGCCTCCTTCGTCTATTTTATATTTTTTGAAAAGACTGTTCTACATTTACGCTTTGTTAGTTTTAGTTTGCCAGGCCTAAATCACAATCTGAAGCTTTTATTTAAATGTGAAATGTGTTTACTTCATAACGTGCACTCATCAGTTAATGGGCTATAGGCTCATAATTACAATAAGGGCGCGCGCACTGATGCTCTGGGTTTAAACTCATAAATCAAACGTAAACCTTAATTATGACGTTAAATCGCAGCCTGAACGTCTCTGAAACAAAGTTGCTGCCAGTCAAACTCAGATCTGTCCAATCAGGTCGTTCGTCCGCCAGAACGCACACGCCTCGCCCAATCAAACCGCCCTGTCCCCACAGACGCACATCCTTATTTGGGGGTCATTTCCTAACATGGAAGCTGAGTGGGAGGAGCTGAGAGGCGGGGCTCTTCTGACCCAGAGGCCGTGGTGTCAGCCTCACGCTCACCGAGCCACTGTGCCGCGAGACGAGGCCGAGCTCCGGGTGTGTGTTTGCCTCTACACGCGCGTGCGACCCGCGGAGACGCCCCTCAGCGCGCTCACCCTGACCCCCGCGCAGCCGGACCTGAGCTGGACTCGCTCTGGACTTACCGTGGACCTCGGGTTTATGGAGATTTGCATTCGAACTTTGGGACCAGAGCTGCGGATGCGCGCGACACGGATTTAGTGAAACTCTGAGACGGACACACGGAGGACTGAGAGAGCATGGCAATGGTAGTAAACCAGTGGCAAGAGAACATCCAGGACCCCGCCGCGCAGCTGCAGATATGCGGCCCGGAGTCAGCGGGGGGCCCGGGGACGCCCAGCGGATCTACCCCAGGCACGGACGCTCTTTCCGGAGACAAAATCCCCAACGTGGATTGCATGGTGTGCGGTGACAAGTCCAGTGGGAAGCACTATGGGCAGTTCACATGTGAGGGCTGTAAGAGCTTCTTCAAACGCTCCGTGCGCAGGAACCTGTCATACACGTGCCGCGGCAACCGGGACTGTCCCATCGACCAGCACCACAGGAACCAGTGCCAGTACTGCCGCCTCAAGAAGTGCATCAAAGTGGGCATGAGGAGAGAAGGTAAGCGCTCATCCCGGGACTCTCTGCTGTGGGAACGCTCCAATGGAAAAGGCTACAGTCCAGTCCCAACAAACAATATCCTCTACACCTTTGGCCCACGCGCGCACAACTATGGAAAAATCACTGCCTCATCTGTTCCTCGTGTAGATGTTTGTGCTTTTGTCTCGGATGGGACCCAGAGCCACAGAGGCAGCGCTTCACAGAACATGTGGAGACGCTCTTTGTCCTCGCGTCCCACAGCGCGGCTGCTTCATGTGCGCGACTGAAACAAGCAAAACCTCCAAATGATGGTGTGGGAGTTTGTACAGCTTTAGACGAGTCGGGCAAATTAACCTTCGTTATTAAAAATGATAAGACACATTTTACCATTAAAACAAACGCTCTTTTATTCGTGATGCACAAGCACAGAGCAGTGTAATACGGCGCATGATATAAATCCAAATTAAAACCCCAAAAAGCAGGCTACATTAGGAGAAATTATCCAATGTGTTTATGAATGAATAACACAGCTTAAGCTGTGTGAGCCTGTGTTCCAGAGAGAGCCGCCGGTGCGTCAGGGCGCACACAGTGCATCTGAGGTCAGGGATTAAAACGCATCAAATCCCCCCTGAGCTCAGTTTGTGAAATGATCTTTTACTAATGTGCCCCGCGCGCATTCTCCCGCTCCAGTCTGCTCTGCCCCCGCGGGTAAGGTCACACACGGGCCCGGCGCAGACCCTCTCCGCGGGTCATACACCAGGCGCGCGCACGCACAAGACTCCTGTCAAAGATTCACGAGCGCGGAGACTATTTTATCTTCTTTTATATATTATTAATGAAATGAACCGACGCTCTGTGAAAAGCTGAGGACAGTTTGACTACTGTTCAAAAAGACGTGACACGCGCGGCTTCTGGCGCATTTCTGGAGTGAGTTCATTGACCAAAATCTTATGGTTTCAGTGTGAAAATGTATCTCGACCACAGCAGCACAAAAGTCTGAAATAATCTTCAGTCCTCATGTGCTCCGATAAATTAGCCGATTACGCGTGTTTACTCTGTGAGATCACTCCGCGCTCAGCCCTACAGCGCTGTTTGCTCTGTCTGCACAACACAAGAGTTTATTCTGTTATTATTATATATTTTACTTTGCCTGGAAATGTAGAAAACATGGTGTGAGCTGTCAGTGAGTTCATAAAACATAAAAAAGTCCAGGCCAATGCAGAATGAACGATCTGAGCCCAAAGATTTAAATACAGGCCGCATCAGAATGTTGTACTTTTATTATAATAATCGTTTTTTAAAGCAGCAGTTTCTGATCAGTATTTGAAAATAAACTGTTCTGCGATGCCCAAAAAACACTTTAGGACGGGACAGTGAGAAAAACCCGAAAGGGCTAATGTCCTGCATGAATTAAAAATGACATTTACGCAGCTCAAAAGAGTCACAACAAAACTCATCACAGACATGGACTCACCTTCCATCACATTTACAACAGTGAAACTAACACAGTACAAGTCGTAAAATACTGAAGTATATAGTATCTGTAGTTTGTTTTTATTTTACTTTTACTTCACTACATTTGAGAGCAGTATTTATACTTTCTACTCCACTACATTTTTGAACAGGACTGAAAAGTAAAAGTAAAAGTATTTATATTATTGTCTGAGACCTGCTGAAAAGTTTGAGGTTTTATTTTGAACACGTTCAGAATTTGAACAAACAAAAATATACAAATAAAACAGGCAGAAAAATGAATTGATTGATTGTTTCTGTTGAACAAAATTCAGCACAAATCTGTATCAAAATCACCACATGTGAAGCTGAAGAATCAGAATCTGTGTGAAATCATTCTTCTCATTCTTAAACGGGTATTTTAATACTTTTACTTAAGTAGATTTTCTTCATGTGATACTTTTGCTTGAGTATTTTTTTTGTTCCGGTATCTGTATTTTTACTTAAGTAACAAAATCACTTCTCCACAATATTTAATCAATATTCACTTTTTTATTTGATAAGCTCCTTTTTTCCCATAAATTCTTCATAATAGATTCAAATGTTCCTTAAAGTAGTTTCCCGTTTGTCCCTACACATCGTGCTGCTGTTTGGAGACATATTTCCAGAGTCATATTTTAACCTTATTATCACAGAGTTTCTCAACATGGGTCATATTAAAGCATGAAGTGACCTGAGCTCAACACCTGACCCTCTGTTCAGTCACTACAGCGAGGACAATGAAGAGTCATGAGTTTGACTAATAGTGTCTGTTTATTCAGCTCCAGTAGCAGAAGAAGTACTCAGGTACTTAAAAGTACAGATACTGGAGCAAAAGTATTAAAGCAACTGTTTAAAAATGTACTTAAAGAGTACAAAGTAAAAGTATTTTGCACATATTTTCACGTCTAATGAAGCTTCAAATGAAGTGACTCTGATACAAATTTGTGCTGAATTTTGTTTAACAGAAACAACTGAATCAATCAGTTTTTTCCTATTTGTTTTTATTTGTATATTTTTATTTGTTCAAATTATGAACATGTTAAAAATAAACCTCAGACTTTTCAGCAGGTCTCAGACTGTAATAAAAAATACTTCTACTTTTCAGTCCAGTTCAGAAATGTAGTGGAGTAAAAAGTACAGATACTCCTCTAAAATGTAGTGAAGTAAAAGTAAAAGGTATACACTTTAAAATGTACATAAGTAAAGTCCAGATACCTACAATTTTCATTTAAGTACAGTACTTTACTACTTTTACTAAAGAAATATATATTAATGTATTATTATTATTATTATTATTATTATTATTATTATTATTATTATTATTATTATTATTATTTCTGTAGTATTCTAATATATATATATGTACACACACACTTCATAACTACAAATACTTTGCATTTCGTACTTCCACAAAATATCTGTGTAAACTCTACTCTGAGTCTTGAGTTTCATTTTATCCTGACATTTTAGATTTTCAAAAGCTCTCCACAAACACAAGTGCACATGAACCCCTCCTGACTCGTGAGCCGCGCTAAGGTCATCATGAGGGTGAAGTGCTGTTATTCCCTACAGCCTGTGAACGCCTCACATATGACAGCACCGCACTGACTGAGAGGAGCAAACCAGGTCAAAAGATGAAAAGAAGGGCTAAAAGTGAAACTAAAGCAGGTCTAAACCAGAGCTAAACCGGGACTAAACCGGGACTAAACCAGGTCTACTCTGCTTACATAAAACTGCTGACTGCTCCTGACTCTGGTACTTGCTGGTTTATTAAATCTTAAAATGAAATGAAATGTTAAAGTCTCATTGTAATTTAAACTATTCAAACGAGATCACGCCTCTGTACTGATGTAAGTGAAGAGTGAAAATGTTCAGAGCTGTACCTGTTTGAAACGCTAAAGCAGCTCTGACTTTCAAATGTTTCTGTTCTATCACCAGAAGTATTTTGAGGGAGTCAGTATTTATCATGTGTATTTTTTCTTTGCAGTACTGGGACATTTTTGGTTATAGTTTTGATAATATTCGAGCCGTAGAAGGTTGAATTGAATCGCTTCTACTGCAAAAAATACTTAAGCGTTTCATTCTGCTGTTTATTTATCGCAGCTCATGGTTTTTAACAATATTGTAAGTTTTTGTTTGTACCAAAATGACTACGAAATACTGCGGATTTGTACTGGTGGAGGCGAAAACGGGAGTCGATTGGCGATATGGCGTGTTGAAAATAAGCGATTAAAGATTGAATCGCTCCAAATACAGCTTAAAAACGGTCAACGAGAAGGAAAAAAAAAAGTAGAACATGGTTTAAAAGCTCTGGAAAGTCCATTTTGCCAAAAAGGTCTGACGTTTTTTTATAATCTCCAGTGTTTTCTGTTGTTGTTGCCATGGAAACCAATGTAAAACGTGCCCCTCGCCGTGTGTTGCAGCGGTGCAGCGTGGCCGTACCTCCAGTTCCCAGAGCAGCCCGGGACAGTACCTCTCCAACGGCTCGGAGGCTTACGGCTCTCAGCCCTACCTGTCGGGCTTCATCTCCCTGCTCCTGCGCGCCGAGCCCTACCCCGCCTCCCGCTACGGCGCCCAGTGCATGCAGGGCAACAACCTGATGGGCATCGAGAACATCTGCGAGCTGGCGGCGCGGCTCCTCTTCTCGGCCGTGGAGTGGGCCAAGAACATCCCCTTCTTCCCCGACCTGCAGCTCATGGATCAGGTCAGTGCTGGCTTCAAAATTCTCCTCACCACGTTCAAAATTCTTCAGAACCTCGATCCACGAATGACACTTTTCAACTGATGTCATCAACTTTCCCTGAGGGTGTGATGCTAACTGTATGCACTGCTTTATCTTAGACTTTAACCTGACATTTGTTTTAACACAATCTGACCACGAAAAGCCGACTTAGCTGGAACTCCAACAGGTGATTTTGTTCAGGTAAATAAGTCCCCCTCAAATAACATTACAGGCACAAGTTAGCTAGCGTTAGCCAACAGTTTTTCAGTTAGTTTCATTTTTTTTGTTGAACATCAAACTCCTAAACAAGACTATGAACGCTGTTTTTTTGTTTGTTTTTTTTTGTTTTAAAACGTTTTTGACAGTCTTTACTAATGTGTATTGTGTCTCCGTGGTAACTGCTGAACATTCCACCATAGAGATGCATGTAGAACACCCCACACACCTTTTCTCTCGCCGCTCCTCCTCTCTCCAGCTCTCCGTCCTCTCTCCTCCTCCTCTCTTCGTCTCTCTCTTTCTTCTCATCCTCCTCTCTCCAGCTCTCTGTCCTCTCTCCTCCTCCTCTCTTCTTCTCTCTCTCTCTTCTCCTCCTCCTCTCTCCAGCTCTCTGTCCTCGCTCCTCCTCGTCTCTTCTCCTCTCTCTCTTCTCCTCCTCCTCTCTCCACCTCTCTGTCCTCTCTTCTTCTCTCTCCCCTCTCCTCTCCTCCTCTCTCCAGCTCTCTGTCCTCGCTCCTCCTCGTCTCTTCTCCTCTCTCTCTTCTCCTCCTCCTCTCTCCACCTCTCTGTCCTCTCTTCTTCTCTCTCCCCTCTCCTCTCCTCCTCTCTCCAGCTCTCTGTCCCCTCTCCTCCTCCTCTCCTCTTCTCTCTCCCCTCTCCTCTCCTCCTCTCTCCAGCTCTCTGTCCCCTCTCCTCCTCCTCTCTTCTTCTCTCTCTCGTCTCCTCCTCTTTCCACCGCTCTGTCCCCTCTCCTCCTCCCCTCTTCTTCTCTCTCTCGTCTCCTCCTCTTTCCACCTCTCTGTCCCCTCTCCTCCTCGTCTCTTCTTCTTTCTGTCCTCTCCTCCTCCTCCCTCCACCTCTCTGTCCTCTCCACTCGTCTCTTTCACGGTGGAGGGGCAGAATGTTCAGCGGCTCTGCTCTCTCCCCTCCTCCACCTTCTCAACATTCACTCACAATATTTCCAGTGTCATTTTGCAGGGGGCGCCGGAGAGGCATTTTTAAAGACAAAATATTAATCCACACATCATTTTGTCTGAGACTTATGTCCATTATTTTATGTATCATTTTCTTTTGTCCTGTCCCCAAACCTTAAACTTATTTATTCTAACTCTGACCCCAAACTTAACCTCATCAATAATAATAATAATAATAATAATAATAATAATAATAATTGTTTTGATGTTGAATCTGTCTTCGCTCATAGTACAAGGACAAATCTCTGCATTTTGGATGGAGTTTCCTGTAGATGACAAAGGCAGAGGGATTTGACTTTAAAGTTCTCCTCTGCTTTAAGTAGTTTTCTACTTTTCTTTTCATCTTTTTTCCACAAACTTAACTGATGTGAAGTTATGACATATGCACTTTAAAGGCCCCGTGCCACGCAGACTGACTCATGTGATCAGTCCTGTTAGAATGTTTTTACCTTATTAGGATGTGTACATCTCCCAAAATGCTCCGTTCCACCTTGTGATGTCATTAAGTGTCAGCTAACAGCTATGTTAAGCCTCAATTGAACTGATTTACTTTATTTATTTATTTATTTTTTAAATTCTTTTTACAAAAAAAAAAAAAAACCCAAAAAAACAGAAAACTGATTTACTTTATAATACACTTGAACAACCTTAAGTTGAACAACCTTGAGTTGCTGACTTTAAAAAAAAAAAACATGTTTTGTTTTACATTTTGTTCAGTTGAGATTACCAAAGAAAATCCTAAATACGTGCTGCAGCAAGAGGCTAACTAGTTTAAACCAGGCCAAAAGAACATGTGCCAGTTCATACTTGGACAGTTTGCTCTGTGCACGGCGGTGGCTGGTCAGATCCATCAGAGGGACAGTCGACCATTTCTGGTGTAATGTAATGTCTGTGAGGTTTTAACAAAGTTGTGCTAAAATAACTAAATCCTGACAGATCAGAGAGTGGACAGGGAGCTGTGGATGGATGTCACTGACTATATGTTAAACACTTTACAAATGTGAGGAAAACTTCACCTGAGGACACTTTTGTGTTTAGGTACGTCTCTGTGTGTCAAGGCTAATGCTAATGCTAAATTTGGAGCCTAATAAATATTTAAATAAATGACTGAAATAATCTACATCTAAAAGTAATTGGGTCGTCCTTACAACAAATTCAATTTTGTTGTCATGTTACATGTGATGTTTTAATAGAAGTTAGCATTAGCATTAGTATTAGCATTGACACACAGAGACCTTTCTAAAAGCAGAAGTGCACTGACAGATCATAATTCCACGGCTGCAAATTATTCAAATGATTCTAGTGAAGGTGTATGGGATTTAAAAACACAGAGGAGTGCCTCTTTTATGACCACCTGATGACATCACAAGGTGGGACAGTGTTTTCAGTTTGAGAGAAGAACACAGTGTAAGTATGCAGGGTTTGTCTGTTAAACATGTGTGAATGAAACAAAACATGACTCCAGGTCTACAGACAAGGACATACATAACACAGATTAAGAAATGAGTCAAAATAATATTGATCCTTTGCAGTGACATCACGCTGTGTTCTACATGTCTATGTGTATGCACACATTAGCACATTAGCAAACACTACCAAAAAAGTGTTTAGATAATCTGAATACTCACAAACACAAGAGCGCTCATGGTCATATTTAGGAGTTTGATTTTCAACAAAAATGTGAGAGTGACTCACTGAAAAACCTTTGGTTAACGCTAACGACCTTGTGACTGTAATTTATGTGTGAGGGACTTGTTTAACAGCACAAATCAGCTCACTTGTAGTTCCAGCTAAGTCAGTTCTTTCTGGTCAAATTGTGTTAAACCAAACTCAAGTCAAACAAAGCAGACAGAGCAGTGCCTATAGTTAGCACCACACCCCCAGGGAATGTTGATGACATCAGCTGCAAAGTATCAATAAACCCTTTAAGTGTGGCTGTCAGATATGAAATGAACTACATGTACTTACGGTTACTGGTGTGTAGGTGGCGCTGCTGCGGATGTCCTGGAGCGAGCTGTTTGTCCTGAACGCGGCTCAGTGCTCCATGCCCCTGCACGTGGCTCCTCTCCTGGCCGCGGCCGGGCTCCACGCCTCCCCCATGTCTGCGGAGCGAGTGGTGGCCTTCATGGACCACATCCGGGTCTTCCAGGAGCAGGTGGAGAAGCTCAAAGTTCTCCAGGTGGACACAGCCGAGTACTCCTGCCTCAAGTCCATCGTGCTGTTCACCTCAGGTCAGACACCACACACTCACACACATGATCAGGTGCTTCGGACAGGTTGTACTCATTTTACTAAACGCACTCAAGATCATTGTATTTAAGGCTTCAAATTTTACTTCCTGGTTGAAATTGTGACATCACACTAGCAACCGTGTTATAACGTAAGCCAAAACACCTCTAAAGTACACAGACATTACAATTCGACAATTAAAATGATAAGAAAACACCTTTATTTTGTTGAAATCATGTTTAAAGTATCAGAAAAACAATTGTATTATGTGTAAATGGAGCTCAACAGTGAAGGCTCATCCCGCGCTTCAAAAACTAAATTTCCCATACATTTTTCTCATAGGCTTTACGAAAAAAAAAAAAGAATATTTAAGGTTCAAATGCGTGCTTAGGGATATTGTTATACTTGGTAACTAATGACCACAACCACCATTTTATTTACAATCTGTTTCAGACATTTGTAAATCACCAAGTTATTCAAACATTTCTCAGAATCTTGAGTTTTAAATGTGCTTTTTTGGACTTAAAACAGCTGCGTTATGGATATAAGTTAGGACGCAGCTAATCGTCTCCATGTTGCCTTTGAATTCTTAATATTTAAATGATAAAAGTCGATGGGAAAATGAATGGACCGTGTATCCAGGAACATGAGCGTCACTCTCCCTGTGTGATGTCATCCATATAAAACTCTGTACTTCCTGTAATTTTAAAGATATTTGCCAACTTTTCTTCACAAATTGCTTATTAATTTGTGTAAAACTATAATTTATATTTACAACAGGTTTTATCCACCAGATTAAGTAGAAATGACAGAATAATCACAACTTTTCAGACGCATTTGAGCAAAATGTCTTATCCCAGATACAGAGAAACTACCGGTCAAGTTTGGACACGGCCTCTCATTCAGTGTTTTTTTCTTATGTTTACTACTTTCTACATTTTATATACCTACAGAAGACATCAAATATATGCAGGATATACGGAATTATGCAGCAAAGGGGAAAAAAACTCATCTAAATATGTACTGTATATTAAAATTCCTTAACTTTGTGGACAGAGCTGCAAACCCTTGTCCTTCTCTTAATGAGCTTCATGACGAATTTGCATGAAACGTCAGGGTCAAAACATACCAAAAGTGCACATAAAAATAAGCTACAATATAAAACAAGTTCAGAGTTATTTTGAGTTCATGAGTTTACTACTTTCCACATGTGTCATTCATAGTTTTGATGCTTCAGTGCGAATCTACAGTGTAAATAATCATGGAAATAACAAAGAAATAGAAATGAAAAAGTGTGTCAAAACTGTTGACTGGATGTTTATTTGAGCAAAATGTGTCCCTGTACAGATATACAGCTATACGTCATGCTGAGGGTGTACTCCATGTATGTCTATAGAGGAATGTTCAGCAGTTACCATGGTGACACAATGCACAGATTAGCAAACGCAGTGTTCATAGTCCTGTTTAGGTGTTTGATTTTCAACAAAAAGATGAGATTGACTAACTGAAAAACTGTTGGCTGATGCTTGTTTGTGAGTGTAATGTTTTTTTCTGAGAGACTTGTTTAGCAGCACAAGTATTTTAAAGTACTTTGTGTCTAGACGGTGGAAAAGCGCCATATAAAAATGTGACCGTTTACCATTGATTAGTATTTGATTTTCAGTACTTATCTTGATTTGTTATGACTCAATTAATCATGATCATATGTTTTAGTAGGATAAATGACACAGGAGATCACAGGGTTAAGACCTCTAAGCGTAAATCTTCTTGCTTTAAGGAGCGTTTACAGTAAACAGAGACGCGGCAGCTCAAACACGGTTAGTTTAGAAGATTAGTGCTCGCTTTTTTAGTCCTGGAGCACATCACTTAAACATGAGCCGGTGCAGTACGGCGCTAACAGGTTTACATGGGTCAGACAGGGCATGGTTAGCGCTACAGCTAACCGGCTTGACCTCAATCAATATGGACAATTATGACCTCTCCACAACCGCAAACAGATTGATTGGGCTGCTTGGTTAAAAAAATAAAAATGTGAAAAATCATATTATAACATTGTTCAAGAAGGCACCTCATTTGTCTGTTATTAATGTCCATATTTTGATTTACAGACACAATAGCGAAATAAAAATACCAGGATCATGTAGAGCGGGTTAACACAAAGATTAAAAAAAATGATGAGCCTGACAGCAGCAGTTACAGAGAGAGGGGCCACATTTCTTCAATAGAAAGTGAACTGGAGCCACAGTTGATGTAACCAGAAGTGCGCCCATGCTCACTTCCTATTTGGAACGTGGATAGCGGGTTAGCTATGTAAATTTATATATATATATATAATCTATGCTCCCAAACCAAGGCAGCCCATCCCTGACCCCTGCCCCTCAGCCCCTCACTGCAGCCTGCAGCTCTGCATTATGCATGGGGCGTGGAGCATTACCAGAGTTTAACACTGCGCTAGTTTTGACCTCCATAACCTCTGTGCCCCTGAACACCCAGGGCAAGTGTGGCAACTCACACTCAAATACACAGGGCTGCAGTGGCACAGTGGTTCAAGGCCTCCAACCATCGGGTTGATAGTTCATTTCCAGCTCTGGCCAGTGCACCTATCGTTTGCCTGTTAATGTGAAGTGTGAGTGTTGGTCGGAGCGGCCGATGCTCAGAATGGCTGTTTTGCTTCAGTTTTCCCCAGGCCAGCTGGGTGGGGTAATGTAGAGTCAAGGAGCCAAATCAGGACCGTGATGGTCCTGATGGGGCCGTGCCGTGTGTGCCCACAGCAGAATGTGCCTTTGTTTTGGGGAACGCTTCAACAAGCTCCATGGTCACCATAAAGTCACGCACACACAAAGACCCCCCCATCATCCTGGACAGCAGGGCACAGACTGAAATGTGTCCAGGTTAGTCCTGTGCCATCACAGCAACTGTAGTGTGTTGTTTCATATAGTTTTTAATTATAAAAGCACTCACACACACAAACACACACACCACATTTATCCAGACAAAGTGGTGATGTTTTTGCCAAAGGACACAAAAACCACCAAGGTCCACCAGTTGAATAAAGGTGAAATCATAAAAGTGTAAACTATACCACTGTTGTATCGTCTCTCCATGTCCTTATCTCCTGTTCCACGTCTATGAGGTGTGTGTACATGTGATAAACATATGCAGCATTGACCCTGTGTCCCCTGTGTGCAGATGCCATGGGGCTGTCAGACGTGGCTCATGTGGAGAGCATCCAGGAGAAGTCCCAGTGTGCTCTGGAGGAGTACGTGAGAAACCAGTACCCCAACCAGCCCAACCGCTTCGGCCGGCTGCTGCTGCGGCTGCCCTCACTGCGCATCGTGTCCTCCCCGGTCATCGAGCAGCTCTTCTTTGTGCGGCTGGTGGGAAAGACCCCCATAGAGACCCTGCTTAGGGACATGCTGCTGTCCGGCTCCAGCTATAACTGGCCCTACATGCCCCCGGTGCAGAGGGAGCGGCCCCTGTCCCTACACTACAATGAGAATGGCCCCTGAAAAGGCTCCGGGGCCCCTCACGACTGTCATCCTGCTGTCCACTCACACTTTAGGATTCCTCCAAAACACGGCCATCTCACCTCCTGGGCCGGAGACGGACCCTCTGCAGGGACAGAGGCACGCCCCCCTGGGGTCAGAGCTGTCGGGCCCCTGGATTGAAGCCTGCTGTGTAGGGGCCAGTGTGGACTCGGCACTGGAGCTGAGCCGGCAGCACAAGGCAGCACTCATACCAGAAGCCATTAAAGAGTCAGACACCCTCTGGACCTTTTCGTATTAGCACTCAGGCTGTGACGCCGTAGGAGCCTGTGGCAGGGCTCAGGGCCCCGGGGTTTTTCTGTGGTTTTTACAGTACAGCAGTGGCCCTAGAATCCACTAGTACCCACTCAGCCCTACTGGTGCCTACCAGGTGAGCCACATGCAGACTAAAACAGTGAGCACTCATACCCGTTTAAGCAGGTTTCAGGAGAATCTAAACTTTTTTCACTGCGGGCCGCATATGGAAATATTTTTGAAGCAGTGAGTCATTCACTCTGGTGTATATTACGTAGCTTTGACAGAGGAACAGATAGCTTGGAACAGTAATGTCAGCTCTGCATCTCACTGCAATATGATGCTATCGAGGTAACGGTGGTAGAATTATTTTAATTTGTAGAAAAAAGTTCAATCTATGATCAGTTAGGCCAATTGAGCAGCGGGCCTGAGGGCCAACAAAACTTGGTCTGAGGCGCCGAGTGAAGGCAGACTGGGTAAAAGCGAGTAGTGCTGAGGAGGTACTAGACAACCACGTCCACCCACAGTGTCTGTAGGACTGTCTCTTATGTCCCTCTGTACCTCACGTCCTCCTCGTAGCTAAAGTCCCCTCTCTCCCTCCTGTCTTTTTTATTCTCCATGTCTTTCCTGTCTTCCCCTGTCCCCTATCTCCCTCCTGTCCCGCCATCCCCTCTGTCCTCTCTGTATAAAGTTGAATGAGTGAGCAGGCTCCGTGGGGCCCTGCTGTCGTGCCAAAGATCACAGTGATGTAAAACTGTTTCTGTGAATGTGTCTTATGATTGTGTGTGTGGGTCTGTCCACAGCTCCTGTCAGTGCCACAGTGAACCTCACATTCAGATTGTCCATGCGCTTGTCTGGGGCAGACTGGGACAGTCTGGGGTAGTCTGGAGTAGTCCGGGGTGGCCCTGGGGTAGTCCTGGATAGTCAGGGGTAGTCTGGAATAGTCTGGGGTAGTTCTGGGGTAGTCTGGAGTAGTCCAGGATCATTGAGAGTAGTCCAGGATCGTTCAGAGTAGTCCAGGATAGTCCGGGTTAGTCCTAGATAATCGGTGGTGGTCCTGGAAGAGTCTGGGGTGGTCCTGGATAACCTGGAGTAGTCTGGAGTAGTCCGGGTTGGTCCTTGATAGTCCAGGGTGGTCTTGGGGTGGTCCTGAGGTATTCCAGGATAGTCTGGGATAGACTTGAACATGCCTTAGAAAGAAGACACTGTGTCACTAAGCGTTTGATGACTGTGCCATATTGTGTTACCTGTTAGAACAGGAGTGGGAGGCTGTGCTGTACCTGTAGATCAGAAGCTCTCGTCTGTTTAAGGAGCAGGCCTCTGTGCTCCATGTCAGTATTATTGTACAGTATTGTTTTAGGCCTACCAGGACTTCTATTTTTGTTTGGATTCTATTCTTATTTTAAATAAAATTTACAGTTGTTATTCATCTTGTGTTTCTTTTATTTATTATTTGTTTATTAATTATTAGTGAACCAGACTCAACATCTGGGGCCCTTCAGACCAGTGATTCTCAACCGAGGAGTCAGACTTATATACTATACAGTCTATACAGTCATGTGTAATGGTAATTGCTCTGACACATTTGAAGAGCACGTATTATGCTATTTTGATGTATGTTATAATATTGTTTCCTCATCACAAACACACCTGGAGTTGTGTTTTGTTTCATTCACACAAATCCTGTATATTTAGGCTGAGTTCTTCTCTCAAACACAAAACACTCTGTTCCACCTTTTGATGTCATGCAGTAATACAGGAAGTGCTCCACTGTGTTTTTAACCTCCATACATCTTCACTAGATGAGCTGAGGTCTGTCAGGATGAGCTGAGGTCTGTAGGTATGAGCTGAGGTCATAGGAGCTCAGGTTGTGGGATGTGTGTCTGCAGCTGCACATGTGAAAGACACTGAACATTAGCAGGAATCACATCAGACATTTTAGCTCTTTGTGCTCACAGTCAGCTTATACAATCAATCAGCTGTGCTTACAATAGTTACATAACATCCTACCTGAAGGTGACATGAACCAGCTGGAGCTAGAGCTATGCTTTGTTAACTTTCTTAAACAACATACCGCTGCCCTAGAGCACTTTCGCCAGGTCCACAACTCATGTGTCTGCGTGTGTCAGTCACACTACAGTCCCCCAGGTACAAGGCTTACATGGGCATGAGTCATGAGCATATAATAATAATAATAATTATTATTATTATTATTATTATTATTATTATTATTATTACTATTATTATTATTATTATTATTAAAACTGCAAGCAGTGATAAAGGCCCTTGCCACCCCTTGCGACCACGGGGTACATGCCACCGCAAAGATAATAATAACTATTATTATTATTATTATTATTATTATTATTATTATTATTATTATTATTATTATTATTATTATTATTATTATTATTAATAATAATAATTAAATATTGATGTCCACCCCAAGTCTGCTGCCTACCCATAAAAGTCACTGCATGCTACTGAAATAAACAGCTATAAAAATGACATACATTTAATCTCACATTTGGCAGAAAAAAATAAGCAAGCAATATCTAATTTACACTGATAATTTGATTTTAGGACATGATACAAACTGCGCTACTTACAAGTTATTTGCCCTCAATAGCCCAAATATGCATTAAAGCTCCGGTTAGTATCATTTTCACTTAAATGTAGCCGACCAAAATAAAACAACATGTGTTCAGTGTGTTCAGTGCTGTAGTTTGTCATCACTGCTGAGTGAATGAGTGAATAAACACCCTAAGATTTCCCTAGTGTTTTCTTATCTCATGCAGTTGAATGCCTCTCCTGCGCCTAATGTAAGTTTGACTGCTCTGTCACATAAAGCGGCATCCTAGTATGTATCAGCTTCTACAGATGTGTTATTGAGATCTTTGGGATTTGATTCATGAAACCTCATTTGTACTTCCCCCGGGTTGACGTGCAATTTGAAAAATTGGTTTAAATCAGACTAGGCCTGTTATCTTGTTTTTCTGGCATGCATTTAACCGTAGTGAAAGTATACAGACTTTGTTCCCCAAAACATGATGAATTCCCAGTCGCACACACACACCCACACTCTGATGCTGTGAGCTGCTGTCTGAACCTTGGCCTGTGGAGCTTTCCTGTAATGAAAATGGCTCATGTGAGTGAGGTATGATGTATTCTCCGCACTAATGTAAAAATGAATGATACATGTGGGGCGGCCTCCCATCTCCATACACAGATCCCTTTAAATGCATATGTCCCTTTTCCATAAATACATGTGAGCGGAGCAATGCCAGTGTGTGTGCTGCTCCTCTGAGGCCAAACACCACAGACAGATGACACTCAGATGCAGACGACTGAGCCCCTCCTCCCCTCAGCTCTCATAAATGCTTAAACAGCACCGGGCCCATGTACGGCAACAGCATCAATATGGATGCAGCGCGGGTCGCTCGCATCAATATTCATGTGTTATGTTCGGCTGTGGCAGCGTCTGCGCGAGGTCAGAGGGCACCTGTGCATGTGGACATGTGCCCTCCTCTGTACCACAGACGTCCTCTGTACCACAGCCTCCTCTGTACCACAGACCTCCTCTGTACCACAGCCTCCTCTGTACCACAGACCTCCTCTGTACCACAGCCTCCTCTGTACCACAGACCTCCTCTGTACCACAGACCTCCTCTGTACCACAGACCTCCTCTGTACCACAGACGTCCTCTGTACCACAGACGTCCTCTGTACCACAGACGTCCTCTGTACCACAGACGTCCTCTGTACCACAATTTGTGTAATATATTGTAAGTTCACATAGTTAGCAAAATATGAATTTACATACTACAATTTACACATAAATATCTCAAAATATCAGTTAAACAGTTAAACCGTTCAAGTCAATAAATATATTAATTCATGCATAGCCTTTCCATTAATTATTCATAGGCAATGTTCAAAAGACGTGTCTTTAATTAAGATTTTAAAATAATAGATCCTGTTTCAAGGCACAGATTTTCACAGAAACCACCAGGAGACCCACCCCAGGTGATCTGAGGGCCCACAGGGCTCATAGGGAGTGAACAGGTCTGTCAGATACTTTGGACCTCTGTCATTCAGAGATTTGTTGACCAATAAAAGAATTTTGAAATTGAATCTGTGAGAGACTGGCCAGTGTAACGCTCGTCGTACTGGGGTCATATCTGTATAATCCCTCAGTCGTCCACTACTACTGAGGTTATATGATGTCTTTTTTTGTTTTCATGACCCTAACGGCAGCATTTTGTATCTGTTGTAGCTGCCTGACAGTGAACAGGTCAATTCAATTCAATTTATTTGTAGTCATTGTCACAGAAGAACAACGAAATTGCGTTTGGAGCATCCCATAAAGTGCAAATCCATAAATAATAAATACCCCTTAAACCCAAGTGTAAACATTAACCCAGTGTGGCTTCAGTACAACATGAGACAGTTCTTGTAGCAGCATGATGGTGTCAGTGAGGTGCACAAAACAGGGACATACAGACAGGGACCTGAGAATGATGACAAAATGCAACAATGCAACCAGTTCAATGTTATTAAGAGTTGGATGTGGTTTTTGTCCATGAGAGGGGGGCAGAGAGGGGCAGAGAGGGGAGAGGGGCCGAGAGGAGCAGAGAGGGGCAGAGTTCAGGAGCCTCACAGCCTGTGGATACAGACTGTTGACCAGTCTGGATGTTCTGGCCCGTATGGACCTGTACCTTCTCCCTGAGGGCAGCAGGTGAAAAAGATGGTGCGCAGGCTGATGTTGGTCCCGCAGGATGTTGTGCACTCTTCTCAGACAGCGAGTGGAGTAGATGGGGCTGATTTCTGGCAGAGTCGTTCTGATGATTCTACCGGCTGCTTTCACCACCTGCTGGAGCGCCTGCTGGTCAGCCTTAGTGCAGCTGGAGAACCACACTAAAAGTCCATACGTCAGAACGCTACTGATGGCACAGTTATAAAAGTTCAACATCAGAGGTCTGGAAATGTGGGCACTCCTCAATTTCCTCAGGTAGTAAAGGCGCTGTTGGGCCTTCCGTACGGCTGAGGTGATGTGATCGCCCCAGGACAGGTCCTCAGTCACGGTTACGCCCAGGAATTTAAAACTGCTCACCCTCTCCACCGCCTCGGTGCCAATGAGGAGAGGTAGGTGGTTGTTGTGACTTTTTCTGCGGAAATCCACAACAATCTCCTTGGTCTTTTTAGTGTTTAAAAGCAAGTTATTGTGGTGGCACCATGACTCTAGGTGTTGCATCTCCCTCCTGTAGTTAACCTCATCATTGTTGGATATAAGGCCGAGCACTGTGGTGTCATCAGCGAACTTAACAATGAGGTTGGACGCAGAGGAGGAAAGACAGTCATGGGTGAAGAGAGTGTATATCAGAGGGCTCAGAACACACCCTTGAGGGGCCCCGGTGTTGACAACAAGGGTGGGGGAGGTGTTCTTGCCCACTCTGACACTCTGTGTACAGTTGGTGAGAAAGTCCACAGTCCAGTTGCACAGAGAGGAGTTGAGTCCCAGTTGGTGGAGTTTAGACCGAAGTTTGTTTGGCCGGATGGTGTTAAAAGCTGAACTGTAGTCTACAAAGAGGAGCCGAGCATAGGTGTTCTTGTGCTCCAGGTGCTCCAGTAGTGTGTGCAGCACCGTGGCTATGGCGTCCTCAGTTGACCGGTTCTCTCTGTATGCAAACTGGTATGGATCCAGGAATGGTGGCAAAGCGGAGGTCGTTGCACTTTGGGATACCAGTGACAGGGATCGGTTCATACCACGTGCCAGTACTCGTACTCATACTCATCAATAGGCTGTGATACTAAGAGCTGATACCACCATAACTGCACTGTCTTATTTGACTTTCACAGCTCACCCCTGAGCAGTGTGGCTCTGAGCAGTGATGACCATAAAGAAGCACATTAACTGCACATTAAACTCAGCTTTAATCATATATGACTGTCACATGAACCACACAAATATTTCGGACTCTAAAGGTTTTTGACAAACAATTCTAGCAACAGAATAGAGCTGGTTCAGAGCTTTTAAAAGAAAGAAGGTATAGCATGTCCATATTAGTGAATGGGTGCCTGTGGTAAAAGTAAGATAACACTCACTGTTATGCTAACACGTTAGCAGTTAGCACATTATCAGTTAGCCCAGAGCACAGTCTTCAAAGATGAAGTGTAAATATTAAAGCCAGATGCTGATCTAAATAAATTATATTAGACTTATACCTCACTACAGTGATTACAGTAGAAATTTTAAAGAGCTTTTCAAACAAGTATTGTAAGATGAAAAAGTGTACAAATCCTATGAAATGAGTTAGAGTTACCTCTATAATTGAAAATAGTCCAGCCTGTTTGATATAAATGTGTGGATCAGCCTTTATAAATCTTGTCTAGAAATAAAGTCACTAAGGCGCGAGATATTTTTTAGGTGATAAAAAGTCAAACTACTTATGGTCTTGATACGGCTGTAAAAACTCAAGTTACAGTACTGAGTTATTCAAGCCTCTTTGTTTGGACTTTGTATGTGAAGGACAGAGCATTGACCTTTTCACATACAGTTTGTCTCTTTCATAGAGCCAAGAACAATAACCTCGGTTTTATCCTCACTTAACATGAGAAAATTATGACATATACACTGACCTACTTTTTCATGCACCGCATCAGTGATTCAGCCCCTGGAGTAACAGACTTAAATTTGTGAATCATCTGCATAAAGATGGTACGAGATGTTGCAGTGCTGTAATAATTTGGTTAATGCTGTAATATAGAGATTAAATAAAAGAGGACCAAGGATTGAACCTTGTGGAACCCCATACACTGTTTGATATATTTGTCAGAGGTGCATTCATCAACTGACACAAAATATTCTCAGTCACTAAGATTCGACCTAAACCAGTTCACAAAAGGGGACGGAAAACAAAAGTAATGTTCCTATCTATGTAATAAAATCGAGTAATTCACTGCATCGAATGTTACTGTCAAATCAAGCAGAACTAAAATAGAAACTTTACCAAACTTTTGATTTCAGTCCTGGAATTGAATTGGAACTCCACTGAACTATGGCTAAAAGGAGCTGTTCACTTGAAAACTACCACTTCACGACTTCACATGGTTACTCAAACATGTCTCAGTGAAACAAAACACATCTTTGGGTATGATTTGATGAGGTAAAAACATTATAACATGGCTTAATGCTCACAAGAATGTATTTGACCTTTAAGTCATAGTACGATCTCCAGTAATAACATATAATGACTGTTTCCATTGGCGACAGCAGTGTGTGGTGCTTGTCCTTATGTATGAGGGGGCTACAGTTTTCAATGTTCAAATGCTGGTCCAGACTGAAATCCTCTTTAAGCAGGCTTATTGACACGGCTTTAGCAGAGTCGCAACTAATGTACTTAAGAGGTCAGGCCTCGGTCAAAAATAAACGTCCAGATTTTCATATCCAATTGTTCCGCATCAATGTGAACTTTGGACGTGACTAACAAGTCTCAACAGGTTATTCACCGAAGCAGCGAGTATAGACGTGGGTCTGGTGCAGTGGAGGGTCAGGTGCAGTGGAGGGTCAGGTGCAGTGGAGGGTCAGGTGCAGTGGAGGGTCAGGTGCAGTGGAGGGTCAGGTGCAGTGGAGGGTCTGGTGCAGTGGAGGGTCAGGTGCAGTGGAGGGTCTGGTGCAGTGGAGGGTCAGGTGCAGTGGAGGGTCAGGTGCAGTGGAGGGTCTGATGTAGAGGGGGTCAGGTGCAGTGGAGGGTCTGGTGCAGTGGAGGGTCAGGTGCAGTGGAGGGTCAGGTGCAGTGGAGGGTCAGGTGCAGATGGGGGTCTGGTCTAGAGGGGATTCTGGTGCAGGTTGGTTGCAGAGGGGTCTGGTGTAGAGGGGGGTCTGGTGCAGATCAGGTGCAGAGGTGGGTTGAGTTTAGAGGTGATGCAGAGACTATTTCTACTATCTATTTTTATTAGTAATTTTAGCTGCAAAGTTTAAGTACTAATGCTAAATCACTAGATGTCCCTGAACGCCTCGTAGCCCCCCGTTTGTGCATTTTCGGTTCTCTGACCTGCTGTAGACTGGGACAAGAGTGGTCTGACAGCTTTTGGGGCAAAGACGATTTGTATTTTGTTGTTTAACGAACTTGGATTTCCCCATGCATGCAAACATATTGACTGCCAACAATACTGTGTGAATAGGGCTGTCAAAAATCAGATACTAATCAATACTAAAATACAATATTAGTGTCAAAACTAGATATTCGTTTGAACATGTATCAATACTGAAAAGTCACATTGACAGGACAGAAATGAACCTTTCCTGAATAACTTTACAATGATCTTGAGCTGGATCAGAACAAGTATAAGACACATAGACTCGTATACACCCATGGACCACTATGAACCTACTGCACACTGAGGTAGTACACAGATATAAGGATACATGACAATAGAACAGGAAGTACTACTATTTAATGTCCTATATTGCACAAAACTGACTCTTGTGAGCTCTACGTCATTCCTTCTCAAAAACAGACCTGGAGTGGAGTTTTGTTTCATTCACACATGTTTTAGTAACCCATTATTATTAGTCTGTCCACATCTCCAAAGCTCAAAACGCTCTGTTCCACCTTGTGATGTCATGAAGCAGTAGTTTTCAAGTTAACAGCTCCTTTTACCTTTTGTTTAGTAGAGATCGGAGGGATAAATTTACCCAAATGATTCCAGTGAAGGTGTATGGAGTTTAAAAAGACAATGGAGCACTTCCTGTATCACCACATGACATCACAAGGTGGAACAGAGCATTTTCTATTAGAGAGAAGGACTCGGACTCAGAACCTAAATATGCAGGGTTTGTGTGTTGAAAATGTGTGAATGAAACAAAACACAACTCCAGGTCTGTTTGTGATGAGGAAACAACATTAGAACAGATCAGAAAATAGTGTAATATGGGCCCTTTAAAGACACTGTATTTAATTCTATGTTTATTATTATCTCCGTGGTGTCAGAATTAGGGATGCACGATCCAGCTTTTTTTGTCCTAACACTGATGTTGATAATTTTGGCTTTAAGTATCTGCCGATACTGGCCATTGAAGTCCCCCAGGAGAACAATGGAGTCCCTAGTTGGTGCACTGTCTAGTACTCCTCCCAAGGACTCCAAGAAGGCCAGGTACTCTGCACTGCTGTTCAGCAGCCCCAACAGTGAGAGACCTGTCCCCCACTTCACCAGTGAGCTGTGGGACAATCAGCAACCCCACACCAGCTCGCCGCCTCTCCAGAGCCCAAGCTGTGCGTGAGGGTGAGGCCGACTATATCTATCCAGTAACACTCAAACTCCCACACAAGCTCAGGCTCCTTCCCCCCCAGTGAGGTGACATTCCATGTCCCCACAGCCAGTCTCTATGTCCGGAGATCCAGTCGCCGAGGCCCCCGCCTTCAACTGCCGCCCAGATCTCCTTGCCATGGAGGAGGTGGGTCATGGAGCAAGTGGGTCCATGGGAGGACGGCCCCATGTCACTCCTTTGGGCCCCATGGGGAAAGGCCCAGCCACCAGGTGCTCCCTCCCTGTAATTTATTTATTGGCTTATTTGACAGGGACAGTGTACATTAATAGCATTGCTGCAAATGCACCAGAATTAGCCAAAAGGCTATTTTGTATCTGTTGTCCCCGGACAGATGGCAGACCTAGCGAAAATTACAATACACTATAGACAAAACATTAAAAACAGATATAACAAACACTGTCAACAAAGGGTTGAGAAAAGACAAACAAAACACAGGCATCATACAGACAGTCCACAGCCATTCCACAACATCCAACACAAGAGAAAACACAAGTGCTCGTCTGGTTAGTCAGGGGGGAGTCATTAGTATTGTTAATGCAGACATGTTTGATTTGTTATAAACCAGTTTTTTAAATGTTTTTTAAACAGAATATAGATGCTTATTTCTCTGATGTTCTGAGGGACAGAGTTCCAGTCCTGTGCAGCTGTCACTGAGAAGGCACTGTGACCGAAGACACTTCTCCTCAGAGGAACAATACAGTTCGAGCAACATAACTGACCTTGGTCGTTTACTCATCTTTGAAGGCTTTTGGTAAGAAACAGCCAGGGAAATATTAGACGTGTTTAGGTGTGTGCTCACATGTTTTAGATCAGCAGTGAACTTCGGCCTCTCCACTGAGCACATGTTTTTTTTGCTCTGCTATGTTAAAGTGAAAATGAAACTTAGCTTCAATGTGTGCTATTTCTGACAAAAGTGAGGTGTTTGAGTCATTTTTATTAGTAATTATAGCTGTAAAGTTTTAGTGTTAATGGTCGCTTGAACCAATATCTTGGAACCGGTATCCGATCCACCAAAATATTCTATATTGGCTCCAATGAAATCCATATAACATTTTTGCCTTGGTGCTTCCTTAACCAGAATCGGTATCGAGTTTGAAATGTTAGTATTGTGACAGCACTAGATCAGAGCAGGTCCATAGCTCCAAAAGTCCCAGCACAAGAAAAGCCACCCCTCCGGCCTCGTGCATGTCAGGACATCACACACCACAACGCAGCTGCTTCTGTGGATGAATGTTCCAGTGAAGCGCTGCACTCTCTGACACGCTGACCCTTCTGTGACCCTTCTGTGACCCCCCCGGTGACCTGCCACTGACCCCCGCAGGTGTGGCCTCTGGGGGTCCCACACTGACAGCTCGCAGAGTGTGAGGTTATTAGCGAGCCGCATTCGGCATGATGTTTTTCCACACCACTGCAAAGCCCTGTGGAATCATGAACTACAACAAGAGTCACAGGGACATGAGGGGGCGGGGCGGAGGTGAGGGGGATTATGGGGGATAGAGACATCGTAGTGCATCTACTAACAGTTTAGATGCATCGCAAAAAAAGAAGTGATTTTAAGCATGTGCTGCAAGAAACACAAATGTTCAAATCATTTCATATTGTCAACATAACGTCACTTGTAGAGTCACTTGTAGAGTCACTTGTAGAGTTATTTACACTGGGAAGAGGAACCACAACTTTTACTCGTAACTAAGTAAGAGTACTGTTACTTCAGTGTAAATATTACTCAAGTAGGAGTAAAAGTCTCCTGCTCGAAAAGAACGCTTTCTTTAAAAAGTTACTCAAGTAAATGTAACTGAGTACTTCCCACCTCTGCTGCTAACACAAGTATGAGTCCCTGTATCTGGACTTGTTGGGTCAGTTATTTGTGTGTGTGTGTCTGTGTGTGTACGTGGGTGTGTGTTTGTGTCTGTATGTGTTTGTGTGTGTTTGTGCATGTGTGTGTTTGTCAGTTTGTGTGTGCATATGCGTGTAAATATGTGTGTGTGTGTGCGCACGCCTTTATGCTTGTGTGTTTGTTTGTGTGTCTGTTTGTGTGTGTGTATATGTGTGTGTGTGTGTGCGCGCGCCTTTATGCTTGTGTGTTTGTGTGGACGTGAGCACAGCCTGTTTGTCCCTCTCGTCGCTCCCAGGGAGATCCGTGACCGAAGATCCTCAAGTTTAGGGTTCATGTGCAGTTCAGAGCGCGGTTCACAGGGCGGTCAGCAGGCCACTGTCAGCAGAGCACACCCCTCCCCCTGCGCCATCTCTCTCTGCCCTGTCCTCTCTCTTCCCTCTCCTCTTTTTCCTCTCTCTCCACTCTCTCTCTCTATCCTCTCTCTCCTCTCTTTCTCTCCAATCTTTCTCTCCACGCTTTCTCTCCACTCTTCCCCTACGCCCTCTCCTCTCTTTCTCTCCTCTCTCTTCGCTTATGCCTTCTCCTCTCTCTCCTCTCTCTGATCTCTCTCTCCTCTCTCTCCACTCTCTCTCCTCTCTTTCTCTCCACTCTTTCCCTACGCCCTCTCTTCTCTCTCCTCTCTCTCTCCACTCTCTCTTCACCTAGGCCCTCTCCTCTCTCTCCTTTCTCTCCTCTCTCGCTTTCCTCTCTCTACCCCTATGCCCTCTCCCCTCTCTCCCTATGCCCTCTTCGCTCTCTCCGCTCTCTCTTTATGTTCTCTCTCCTCTTTCTGCTCTTCTCTGTCTTCTCTTTCTGCTCTCTCTCCTCTCTCCTTTCTCACTCCCTCTTCTCTCTCCCCTTCCTTTCTTTCTTTCTCTGTCTCATACATGTGGCTCTATCCTCTAATCACAGCCCTCTCTCCTCTCTCTCTTTCTGCTCTCCCTCTCCTCTCTCTTCCCCTACGCTCTCTCTACTCTCTCTGTTTTTCTCTCTTCTTTCATACATGTGACTGTATCCCCTAATTACACCCCTCAATTCCCTCTCTGCTCTTTCTCTCTTCTCTCTTTCCCCCCTCCTCTCTCATCTCTCTCTCTGTCCATCTCTCTCACATTTCTATCACCACTCTCTCTCTCTTTTCTCTCTTCCGTTTCATCCTCGCTCTCGCTCTGTCTCTCTCTTTCTACTCTCTTTCCCACCCCTCTCTCTCCACTGTCTCTTCTTTCTCTCATTTTCTCTGTCTCAGCTCTCTACCACCCCACCCCCCCTCTCTCTCTCTTTCCTCCTCCCTCCCTGTCTCTTTTCTCTCTCACTCTCACATACACAGGGCTCTGTTGCCAAATCACTGCCCTCTCTCCCTCCCTCTCCCTTCTCTCTCTCCTTCTCTCTCCCTCTCTCACATACATGGGGCTCTATCGCCAAATCACAGCCCTCTTTACCTCCTTCATTCTTTCTCTTTCTCTTCTCTCTCCTACCTCCCCTCCCTCTCTCTCTCCTTTCTGTCTCCTAATCATGACCCCCTCCCCTCTCTCTCTGTCCTGATCACATCCCTCTCTCCCTGTTCCCTTTCTCTCCTCTCTCTCTGCTCACCACAACCCCCTCTCCCTCCCTCCCTCCCTCCTCTCTCCCTCTTTCTCCCTCTCTTTTTCTCTGTGCTCAGCTGACTCCTGTCTGACCCCAGCAGGCTGCTCCATTGTCTGTTCACACTCTGTGCACTGACAAGACACACAGTATCACAGTGAAAGTACTGCTACTGCAAGTACTCATAGAAATACCCTGCTGCTCTTACTTCTACCTTTATTTTTTACTGATGTAGTAAGGTAATGATACAAATCCTTCCCCTCCTCTTTCTACTACACCACTACTACAACTATAACAACTACTACTATTAATAATAACATTACTACTACTATTACTACTACTCTATTCCTCCTCCTACTACTGCTACTGCTACTCCTCTCCTCCTCCTAATACTACTCATACTACTACAACTACTCTACTCCTCGTCCTCCACCTCCTTCTCCTCCTCCTCCTCCTACTACTGCTACTCCTCTCCTCCTCCTACAACTACTCATACTACTACAACTACTCTACTCCTCCTCCTCCTACTGCTACTACTCTACTCCTCCTACTACTACTCTACTACTCCTACTATTACCACTACTCTCTTCCTCATACTGCTACTACTATTCTCCTCCTCCCCCTCACACATTACTACTACTCTACTCCACCTCCTTCTCATCCTACTATTACCACTACTCTACTCCTCCTACTACTATTACTATTACTACTACTGCTACTATGGTGAAGACATTATTGCTTTGCCTTGAATGTTCCACAGTATGACATTAACAGTTCTTTTGTGTGTTTTTGAGGAGGTAACAGTATAATAACATGTCTTAAAGTTCACAGGACTCAGTTTATCAGTGTAGTGTTTTATAAGAGCCGTAAAGTGGAGGTGGGTCATGTGCTTGTCGTGTAGCTCTGGTTCTGCTCAGGTTTCTGTAGGTTTTAGACGTCATAGAGGCGATGTTTAGACGTCATAGAGGCGATATTTAGACGTCACTGAGGCGATATTTAGACGTCACTGAGGCGATATTTAGACGTCACTGAGGCGATATTTAGACGTCACTGAGGCGATATTTAGACGTCACTGAGGCGATATTTAGACGTCACTGAGGCGATATTTAGACGTCACTGAGGCGATATTTAGACGTCACTGAGGCGATATTTAGACGTCACTGAGGCGGTATTTAGACGTCACTGAGGCGATATTTAGACGTCACTGAGGCGATATTTAGACGTCACTGAGGCGATATTTAGACGTCATTGAGGCGATGTTTTTAGACGTCATTGAGGCGATGTTTTTAGACGTCATTGTGATGATATTTAGACGTCACTGAGGTGATATTTAGACGTCATTGAGTTGATATTTAATGCCGTATTTGGAGTTCTCTCCTTAGCACTGTCTTTTCTTGGTCATTGCAGAGCAGCTTTTTCATATCCTGCATATTTAAAGGTACATTATGTATTAAGTTTTTGCTGGCAGGTACCCACACGTCTCCATGGAGATGTTAATGCGCCCACAGTATGGCAGCTCCATGTCAGATCTATGGAGAGGAATACACACTTCATTACTTCACGTGAGTCTGGTCATCGTTGAATCTGCCTAAGTTCAGATGGGTGTGACTGACAGGTGGATTTGCCCGTTCTTTTTGGTCAGATTGTGTTAAAAGCTCAGATTAAAGTCTAATTTAAGTAACAGAGCTTCAGACAGATCAGAGCCTACAGTTAGCGTCACACCTCCAGGTAATGTTGGTGACATCAGCTGCAAAATCTCATCTGAGGCATTATTTAGCGCAGCATGACACATTTCCACACTCAAGTCCACATGGAAGAGCTGTATTTGGAGGTCACTTCTGTGGGTGTAGAATGTGTTAGCTCTGCGTTTGTCCAGCAGCCATTTCATACCCTGCATATTTAAAGCTGCACTATGTAGTTTTTGGTGGCGGGTACCTGCATGTTTCCATGGAGATGCTTTTGCTCTGTCTGGAATGCTCCACAATATGATGATGATGAAAAAAATCCCTGCAGTTAAAGATCCCATTGTAGGATATTTTCTGATCTATGTTCTAATGTTTCCTCATCACAAACACTCTGTTCCACCTTGTGATGTCATCATGTGGTAATACAGGAAGTGCTCCACTGTGTTTTTAAACTCCACACACCTTCACTAGAATCATTTGGATCATTTCATTCCTCAAACTGACAATCTCTACTGAACTAAAGGTAAAAAGGAGCAGTTAACTTGAAAACTACCACTTCATGACATCACAAGGTGGAACAGAGCATTTTGAGCTTTAGAGAAGTAGACAGACTAATAAATAAAACACAACTGTGGGTAAGTTTTTGTAACATGACTTAAAGCTTACAAGAATCCATTTTGCGTAATATAGAACCTTTAAGTTACATGCCAGATCTGTGGAGAGGCGACCCCACTCACAAAAAGAACGCATCTTTTTCAAGGTATTTTTAACAATTAAAACAGATGTAATTGAATAAATGCAGGATGGATGAATGTGAAGAAGTTTGCGGGAGGCTGCTGTGGCGTCCGGGGCAGCTGTGGCCACTTGGCTTTAGTGATGGCACTTTCAGTTCTTTTATGGGACACACATCGGTTCATTTCAAAAGACTTTCTTTTTTCATTTTTATTTATATGACAGAAGGCGGTGAGAGAAAAAAACAAGGCTCAGATTAGTTTAAAATGGTTCAAACTGAGAGTGGGAGCGTGTTTACTCTGTCAGATCATGAATAATCTAAATCAAACATTTTGTGTGTGTGTGTGTCTGTGTGTGCAGGGGTGTGTCTGTGTGTTGCGTATGTATGTGTCTGTATGTATGTATGTATGTACGTGTGTGTGTGTATGTATGTGTGCGTCTGTATGTGTATATGTATGCGTGTGTGTGTCTATGTGTGTATGTATGTGTGTGTAATTATGTGTGTGTGTGTGTATGTGTGTGTATGTATTTGTGTGTGTGTCTGTTTGTATGTGTGTGTGTGCCTGTGCGTATGTGAGTCGGGGTGTGTCTGTGTGTGTATGTGTGTGAATGTGTATGTCTGGCTCTGTCTGTGTGTCGGGGTGTGTGTATGTGTGTATGTGTGTAGGGGTGTGTGTGTCTGTGCGTATGTGAGTCTATGTGTGTCTCTGTGTGTGTGTATCTGTGTGAATGTGTATGTCTGTCTCTGTCGGTGTGAGGGGGTGTGTGTGTATGTGTGTGTCTCTGTCTGTGTGTATGTGTGTGTCTGTGCGTATGTGAGTCTATGTGTGTCGGGGTGTGTGTGTATGTGTGTGAATGTTTATGTCTGTCTGTCTCTGTCTGTCTGTGTCTGTGTCTGTGTGTGTGTGGCTCTGTCTGTATGTGTGTGTGTGTGTCTGTGTATGTGAGTCAGGGTGTGTCGGGGTGTGTCTGTGTGTGTGTATGTGTGTGTCTCTGTCTGTATGTATGTGTGTGTGTTGTAAAACGCAAACAAATATATTTAAAATATTTGGTTCTTTTAATAAGTGAGACCCGTCACAGTCACTTGTTTGTGTAAAAGCTGGTTTGACACATGCACTCGGTTCATGTTAAGGAATCGTTCAAAAGAGCCGACTCGTGCACGTCATTATTTGGCTCGTAGATGAGTCTCACGGCCGGAGGAATCGAAGAGTTGTGTTCTTTATAGCTGCGGCCGCGACCTCTGTCCAACCCCACGAGCAGAGGAGCTGTGCTGGCCTTTTCTCCCGCGCCCGTCCCATTAAAGATGGAGGGGAGGAGGGGGCTGGAGTGGGAGGGGGATGGGGGGGTGAGGGGGGCAGGAGTGAGGGGGAGTATGGGGGGCAGGCTAAAGTAACCTTATCATGTAATTGGGTTCAAGGTGAGAGCCATTGACCCGAAGCAGGGGGCTCGGGGCGGGTCAGAGAGTCACGTCAGACAGGCTTTAATCACTGATGAGGCTGATGCTGATGCACACAGCGAGAACACGCCGCTACACAGACTGAAGTCACATGTGCATACCCTCGCGCCAAGGAGATATTATCACTTTGTCTACAGCGTGCCACAATATGGGACACGGGATTTGTGATTTTGGATCTTGCATGTTTTGGTTTTATTGCTCTCTTTTAGTGTGTTCTCATCATAGACTGTATATCTAAACGGACATAGCTAACGCGCTAAATAGGACGTGATTTTGGCTCCATAGACTCTGGCCCCAATTCACTTTAAATAGAAACTGCTGTACTGAGCCTCGTCATTTTGGTCTTAAAATGTTTGTATTAAACCATTCTACGCAATCCTGCTGATTTTTGTTTCATTATTGCGTCTGTAAATCAAGATATGAACATTCATAACAGACAAATCAAGCGGCTTCTTTACCCGAGGTCACTCACGCTAGCGTTAGCAACAGGTTTGATTGACAGCATTGCTAAGTGCCCCTTCCTGCCAAACCAGCGATGTGGGCAGAAGGGGCGGTACCTTCAGCAGCCTCACTCCGGATTGGCTCTTTGGTTGCTATGATACGCATAGTCGGAGCTCCAAATATGGAACTCGACTCCAAATTGGCCCCTATAACTGCTCTAGCGTCGATGAGCTTTATTTGACTGGAGTCGAACGCTACGGGTGACGTCACACTCACTTTATCCACATCTTTGTACAGTCTATGGGTCCCACCTACTCTACTACTGGCACAAGACGAGCACCAACGCCTATGGAAAGCAGCGGCGCGAGTGGCGGGGAGAGAGTCCCGTCAACAATCTCACCCCTGATTGGCTTTTCGATGGCGTACCCTCATTACCCAATATGGAACTTGATTGCAGATTTGCCGTTATAAGCCTCGGTGAGCTTCATTTGACTGAAGCCGAACTCTATGGGTGAAGTCGCACTCCCTCAGTTCACTCACAGTCTGTGGTCTACACCCATCTCGAGCCAGCCACCAGTGGGAGGTGTTCTTTGACTTCTCCAATTCGATTGACGCTGTTTCTGCTTCTGAAGTAAAGGCCAACAGCTCGGGGTGTAATCGGGAGTTTGTGCAGGTGCTGGTGTGTGTGTGCGTTGTGCGGCGGGAGAACCCTTCTGATCGATAATTAAAGCATTTGTGAACTAAAGACAAGGAAATTAAGTTTGTGGATCAAGATGTATTTTTTTGTTTTTGTATTAACCTTTAAAAATAATGATAAGTTACAAAGTGTCCAGGCCGTAGAGCGAGGAGAGGCTGCGCTCGAGTACACCCCCGCGCCCCCCTTCTCCTCACAACCTCGTGCAAATCCAAGGTCTTACAAGCTTTTGACCTCCGCACTGATCAATATAAAAAGCTGACAGCCCCAATACACAGCACATGGCAATATTCGAGTAGTGCAGAGTACACAGTGAACAGGCCTTCAGCTGACCACACTGCTGCTTCAGACGAGCGCACGGGACACTTGAAGGTCCCATACTACATTTCTTTACATGTATTTGAGCAAAATGTGTCTTGCCCCAGTGTAGATGTATCGTATAAGCGGCTCTTGAGGTCAAAATAAGTCAGCTGTGTACTGTCTGCATCTAATTTTTGTTAATTTACTGTCCGTTAATCAGGAAGCGCACGTTAGCATCACCTCATAACCACAGCGAAACGCCGCCCTCGTCTCTCAAAGTTATGAAATGCACTTACAAACTCATCATGGTGAATAATTAGGATGCTCAGAATGCATAAGGTAAGTGAGGAGTAACTTTGTACCACTGCAAACACTTTTCTGCTGTAAAAATTTGATACAGCGTCTTTAAATACATTTTTCTGAGTGGGACTATAGTTTTTTTGTTTTGTTGGTGGGTGAAGTGTCTTGCTTACAGACACAATGACGTTATCCTCGCTATCCCCTGTGCCACTACGGTATAAGGCTTCCCAACATTCTCTCACCCAGAACTAACAGGACCAACATTAAAAAATACTAAAATGTATAACTCAAGTGGTAAAAGTATATAATGTGTAGTGGGTACTGATATTAGCATTAGCATTTAGCCTCTTCTTCCTATTTAAAAGATGGAATATTACACTTCTATGCGGTATTAACTGCTACATAAATAGTTACATATTTAGATCACCACGCTACCATGTATTGTTTTGAAAATGTCCAAATTCGCCCAAATTCGCAGAAATTCACCAAAATTTGCCCAAAACAACATATTAACATTTCGTATTCACTTTCGTTTTTGATGCTCAGAGTCTCCCATCCTTCCTCCATTCAGCGTGCATCCTGCTAACGAAACTGCTGCACATCGGATCAGGTTTGTGAAGTTGTAGTGTACAGTTTTGTATCATGTTTTTGTATATTTATGGCGAACTGTGGCGCAAAGAATCTTATAGCTAACCATAAAGAGTGTTTGAATAGGACCTGGGAGACATGCACGGATGACATTTACATTTACAACCTCTTCAGGCCTTTTTGCTGATTAGGGAACAACGTTATAACTTGGTGGAAAGCTAAAAAAAAAATGGCGTTTGCGTTCCCCTATAACATAACATCTTCTATCCCAACTGGACGGCTGGGGGATCACACAAACAGCTGGATACATGTGGATGTGGAGTAAAAAGCATTGCATTAGCATAAGCCTGAAGGAGTGACAGCCTCCTGGGATGGATGACCGGGGGGGTCAGAGGTCAGAGCCATCCACCGCCAAGGCCAAGGAGAGCGGCCCGATTAAAGACCTGAGTGATGGCCCATAAACATCTGCTGAGGGCCCCTCCATACCCCAACAGCTACGACCGGGATGCCACGGCTCAGTTCATCGTATTTGTTCCAATAGAGCTCCTGCAGTTGTCGACACGCTATCCCAGCATGCACCTCCAAACCGCACATTGGCAGTGGAGCGGTCGAGGATTCCCACAGAAGCTAACTGTGTAGCTGTAATGGAAAAAAAAACTTGAAGTGAGTTTCAGAGATTGTGGATTTACAAAGCTCCAGGTTGACAGTAGAAGTGGATTTCTGTAGCTAAACGGGTGAAGATATGAATGCATTTTTACATCGCTATTGTTTTTTGTTTTTTTTTTATTATTATTATTATTATTATTCAACCATTGTCTTATAACAATTCAAAAACTCTAAGTGCGCGTACTGTCATTAGCATTATAGTGTATCAATGAGGCTGAGGGTTTGAAGAGAAACAATCCGAATGCTTTTTTGTGAACTCTACAAAATAAAATCAGAAAACTAAAGATTTACCTTTGTTTGGTGTGTTTTATTACATTGACATGAGTGATTTAGCTGCTAACAGGCCACAACACCTGCACATTAGTGAGAGCACATCGTTTTCTTGCTTTATCAATTTCACATAATTTAATTTAGTTCAATTTTATTTTATTTCTACAGCACATTTAAAACAACGTCAGCTGATTTCACATAAATGTCAACAAAAAACATATACAGATAACACGATACATAGGAAAAGTACAATAAAACACCAGTATATCCTGTCTAGCTAGTATTAAATGCCAGGGAGAAGAGGTGGGTTTTCAGTCTTTCAGGGATCTGACAGGCAGAGGGCGCTCTGTCACCTCTGGTCTGATTTCAGGGCTCTGGGTGGAGTAAAGGGCTGCAGTAGCTCTCTCAAATAAAGAGGACCCATAGAGTGCACACACAGGACCCATAGAGTGCACACAGAGGACCCATAGAGTGCACACAGAGGACCCATAGAGTGCAGACAGGACCCATAGAGTGCACACAGAGGACCCATAGAGTGCACACAGAGGACCCATAGAGTGCACACAGAGGACCCATAGAGTGCAGACAGGACCCATAGAGTGCACACAGAGGACCCATAGAGTGCACACAGAGGACCCATAGAGTGCAGACAGGACCCATAGAGTGCACACACAGGACCCATAGCGTGCACACAGAGGACCCATAGAGTGCACACAGAGGACCCATAGAGTGCACACAGAGGACCCATAGAGTGCACACAGAGGACCCATAGAGTGCACACACAGGACCCATAGCGTGCACACAGAGGACCCATAGAGTGCACACAGAGGACCCATAGAGTGCACACAGAGGACCCATAGAGTGCACACAGAGGACCCATAGAGTGCAGACAGGACCCATAGAGTGCACACACAGGACCCATAGAGTGCACACAGAGGACCCATAGAGTGCACACACTGGACCCATAGAATGCAAACATTTCAACATAATCAAGAACATTTAAACTGTCACTATCAGTAAATGTTATAGGGTTTGGGCTTTATATTAAAGTCTTCATCTCTGGGACCCTTTTTCATGCCATAAAAATATGAAAAGTAAACCAGATGTCCAGATATGACAGAGTTAAGGCCACATCTATGCGATCTATACTATACGATTTCATTTAAAGACCAAAAACTCCAAAAGAATAGAAATGGCCCTAAAAAATCTCTCATTATAAACACTGTAAATCGTCTACATGTCAGCTTTGTTAGAAATGCAACTGTCCACTCTAATCCTAACGCATTCAGACTCACCTCATTATTCACTGCAATGAGTTTATAAGCACGTTTCAGAACCAGAGGCAGAGTTTGGGTATCATGCTGCAGCTAGCATGCTAACAGTGCACAGGTTTTACTTCTGGGCTTTGTTATTGTATAATTAAATTCAGATAGTACACAGTGGATTTATTTTGACCCTGTAAGCTGCTTTTACATTATATCTGTACTGGGGCTATAGAAAGTCTTTTTGTATGTATTTGTATTTTGTTTGAGTCTAACTTTTTTATGTTTTTTGATTGTGTGTTTTGCTGTTTTTATACTAAACTTAAGCTATTATCTTTAACTGAACACAACAAGGAAAAAAACTTCAGAAAATAAATCAAAATGGCACCTGCTATGACACAAATGTTGGTTTTGCTCACAACTATAAACTTATTTTAATCTTTTGTGAATCTGTCTTTGAAATGGAAAAAGGTCTGTTAAAGGCCCATGTATCTGAGCAAAATGTGTCTTGCATTTGCCCCAATACAGATAAACTGTATAATCAGCTCATGGGGTCAAAATAAGTCCGCTGTGTTCCATATGCATGTAATTAATCCGATAATCAGGAAGTGCGTGTTGGCATGCTACTTTTTGTTAGCCTCACTGTGATGGTAAAACTCAGCACATGTTTTCTGTAATAAGATGGGATATTTTTGTAGGTTGTGGTTGTTTAGTAGTCATGATGTAATTCAAAGTCCTATATTACGTACAATTGACTCTTGTGAGCTTTAAGTCATGTTATAATGTTGTTTCCGCCTCAAAAAGTTGTGTTTTGTTTCATTCACACATGTTTGAGTAACACTTTATTATTCTGTCTACATCTCCAAAGCTCAAAATGCTCTGTTCCACCTTGTGATGTCATGAAGTGGTAGTTTTCAAGTTAACAGCTCCTTTTACCTTTAGTTCAGTAGAGATTGGCAATTCTAGGGCTGAGATCATCCAATAAAAACACAATGGAGCACTTCCTGTATTACCACATGACATCACAAGGTGGAACAGAGTGTTTTCTCAGCCTAAATATGCAGGGCTTGTGTGTTAAACATGTGAATGAAACAAAACACAACTCCAGTATTTGCAATTATAACCATTCAACCTGTACTCCTCCTCTCCCCGCGTCGTTTGGAGGAAGAGGAGGAGAAAGAGGAGGCAGAGACAGAGGAGGAGGAGGCAGAGGAGGAGGAGGCAGAGGAGGAGGAAGCAGAGGAGGAGGTGGAGGAGGAGGAGGGCTGATAGAGACTCCAGGGCACTTGTGTGAAAAGTGATTTAACACCTGCATTTCCTGGAACTCACTGAAGGATGCTAATTTGATTAGTTGGACTCCTCAGCCAATCAGACGGCTTATTGCTGCCCTCTGACCCCAGAGACCTTTGCAGTAGGTTGAGGGGCCGAGGGCTGAGGGGTCCACTTGACATTCCCCCACCCCTCTTGCTCTCTCACTCTCTCTCTCTTTCATTGTATGCTGCAGAGGAGGCTGGAGTTCGTACTCTCTCTTCTCCTCTCTGTCCATCCTCTCTCTTTCTCTTACTTACTCTCTCTCCCTCCTCATTACTCCTCTTCTCTGCCCTTACTCTTCCTCCTCATCTCCGTTTTCTCCCTTCTCCCTTCCTTTACTCTCTTCTCTCTCTCTCCTCCTCCCTGTCCGTCCTCCGTCCGTCCGCTCTCTCTCCTCTTTTCTCCTCTCTTACTTTCTCCTCCTCACCGTCCTCCTCTCTCTCCATTCTTCTCCTCCCTTACTCTATCTCCTCCTCAGTGTCCTCCTCTCTTCCTTTGCTCTTTCTTGCCTTCTGTCCATCCTCCTCTCTCCTCTCCTCTGCCTTTACTCCCTCTCTCCTCCTCTCTCTCCTCCTCTTTGTCCCCTCTTCCCTTACTCTTTCTCCCCTCCTCTCCATCCTCCTCTTTTTCCCCTCTTCCCTTGCTCTCTCTCCTTCTGTCCCTTCTCCTCTCTCCACTTCTACGCCTTTACTCCCTCTCTCCTCCTCTCCATCCTCCTCTCTCTCCCCTCTCCTCTTACTACTACTTTCCTCCTCTCTCTTCACTCTTCCCTTACTCTCTCTCTCCTCCTCTCCATCCTCCTCTCTCTCCCCTCTCTTTTCCTCTCCATCCTCCTCTCTCCTCTCCTCTTCCTTTCCTCTCTCTGTCTGTTCGCCCCCTCTCTCTCTCTCTCCTTCTGTCCATCCTCCTCTCTCTCCCCTCTCTCTTCCTCTCCATCTTCCTCTCTCTACGCTCTTCCCTTACTCTCTTTCTCCTCCCCTCCATCCTCCGCTCTCTCCCCTCTCTCCTCCTCTCCATCCTCCTCTCTCTCCCCTCTTCCCTTACTCTCTTTCTCCTCCTCTCCATCCTCCTATCTCTCCATCCTCCTCTCTCCCCCCTCTTCCCCTACTCTCTTTCTCCTCTCCATCCTCCTCTCTGTCCCCTCTTCCCTTACTCCCTCTCTCCTCCTCTCCATCCTCCTCTCTCTCCCCTCTTCCCTTACTCCCTCTCTCCTCCTCTCCATCCTCCTCTCTCTCCCTTCTTCCCTTACTCTCTTTCTCCTCCTCTCCATCCTCCTATCTCTCCATCCTCCTCTCTGCCCCCTCTTCCCTTACTCCCTCTCTCCTCCTCTCCATCCTCCTCTCTCCTCTCCTCTGTCTTTCCTCTCTATGTCTGTTCGCCCCCCCTCTCTCTCTCCTTTTGTCCATCCTCCTCTCTCCTCCTCTCCATCCTCCTCTCTCCTCTCCTCTGTCTTTCCTCTCTATGTCTGTTCGCCCCCTCTCTCTCTCTCCTTTTGTCCATCCTCCTCTCTCCTCCTCTCCATCCTCCTCTCTCCTCTCCTCTGTCTTTCCTCTCTATGTCTGTTCGCCCCCTCTCTCTCTCTCCTTTTGTCCATCCTCCTCTCTCCTCCTCTCCATCCTCCTCTCTCCTCTCCTCTGTCTTTCCTCTCTCTGTCTCGGAGCATTAGTGCAGAGGGGGCGGGGCCAGGGGTCAGTTGAGTGCGCTGTGTTAAGCTAAAGTGAAGGGGATTTCCTGCGGTAGTGAGGAGGATTTACACGATCAGAGAGTCCGACTCATTAATAATAAAAATAATAACAAAAGTATTAAAATAAAAACGCATTTAAAAATACATTACAAGTAAGCCATTATGTAAAAGTAGGTTCTTAAATTAGTTTTAAAAGCACCCACAGTGTTGGCTCGTCTAATCTCGTCTGTCAGTGCGTTTCAGAGCTTTGGGGGCTTGACCGAAAAGGCCCTGTCCCCTGTGGTCAGACGTCGGGAGAGTCTGTTCTGTTCAGTAATCAGCAGTGTTTTAAAGTCTATCATTTATAGTTAGCCAGAGTAAAGCAGCAAGGACAGGGTTTATGTGCTGATACTGTTTGGTGCTGTTTGGAGTTTTGCACCAGCTGGAGACGGCCGATGGATTTCTGGCTCAAACTTACATAAAGGGCTTAAGAGTATTTCAAACAGCTGGGTATTAGGGCATGAATGACACTGTAGGTCTGCTCGAGGAACACGTTTTTTTTGTTTTATTTTGGCTATAGCGCGATTTGATAAAAGTATTAGCTGCTATGGTGGGCAGGTGTTTAGCTGCTGTTGTCTTAAAATGCGGAATGTGGGTCTTTAATTCTGGAGGGTGGGTCTTTAGCTGTCGAGGGCGAGTTTTAGCGGTGGAGGACAGGTATTTAGGTGTGGAGGGCAGATTATGTACTGTGGAGGGCAGGTCTTTAGCTGTGGAGGACAGATTATTAGCTGTGTAGGGCGGGTCTTTAGATGTTGAGGGCAGATTATTTGCTGTGGAGGGCAGGTCTTTAGCTGTGGAGGGCGGGTTATTATCTGTGGAGGGCAGATTATTTGTTGTGGAGGGCAGATTATTAGCTGTGGAGGGTGTGTCTTTAGCTGTGGAGGGTGAGTCTTTAGCTGTGGAGGGTGAGTCTTTATCTGAGGAGGGTGAGTCTTTAGCTGTGGAGGGTAGATTATTTGCTGTGGAGGGCGGGTTATTATCTGTGGAGGGCAGATTATTTGCTGTGGAGGGCAGGTCTTTAGCTGTGGAGGGCGGGTTATTATCTGTGGAGGGCAGATTATTTGTTGTGGAGGGCAGATTATTAGCTGTGGAGGGTGTGTCTTTAGCTGTGGAGGGTGGGTCTTTAGCTGTGGAGGGTGAGTCTTTAGCTGTGGAGGGTGAGTCTTTATCTGAGGAGGGTGAGTCTTTAGCTGTGGAGGGTAGATTATTTGCTGTGGAGGGCGGGTTATTATCTGTGGAGGGCAGATTATTTGCTGTGGAGGGCAGGTCTTTAGCTGTGGAGGGCGGGTTATTATCTGTGGAGGGCAGATTATTTGTTGTGGAGGGCAGATTATTAGCTGTGGAGGGTGAGTCTTTAGCTGTGGAGGGTGAGTCTTTAGCTGTGGAGGGTGAGTCTTTAGCTGTGGAGGGCAGATTATTTGCTGTGGAGGGCAGATTATTAGCTGTGGAGGGCAGATTATTAGCTGTGGAGGGTAGATTATTAGCTGTGGAGGGTGAGTCTTTAGCTGTGGAGGGTGAGTCTTTAGCTGTGGAGGGCAGATTATTTGCTGTGGAGGGCAGATTATTAGCTGTGGAGGGTAGATTATTAGCTGTGGAGGGTGGGTCTTTAGCTGTGGAGGGTGAGTCTTTAGCTGTGGAGGGCAGATTATTTGCTGTGGAGGGCAGATTATTAGCTGTGGAGGGCAGATTATTAGCTGTGGAGGGTAGATTATTTGTTGTGGACGGTTGCTCTTTTGCTGTGGAGCATGGATGTTTAGCTGTGGAGGACAGGTCTTTAGCTGTGGAGGGTGGGTCGTTAGCGTGATCCAGCTGCCCGGATTAGCCTGAGCTCCTGATCCAGCACTGACCCCTCCAGAGCAACAGCCAAATCTGTAAAAGCCTCAACACATAGGATTCTCATACCCCACATCCACAGGACTCCTTACCAGACATACAAGAAGTACTCCATTTTCATTTGAAATGGTTTGCAGTGATCCATAGTTACCTCACTAAACTTATGCATTCAGAGCATCCTAATTATTCACTGTGATGAGTTTACAGCACATCCAGCACATCCCAAAGATTCTCAATGGGGTTAAGGTCTGGACTCTGTAGTGGACAATCCATGTGTGAAAATGATGTCTCCTGCTCCTGAACCACTCTGTCACAATTTGAGCCCGATGAATCCTGGCATTGTCATCTTGGAATATGCCCGTGCCATCAGGGAAGAAAAACTCCACTGATGGAATAACCTGGTCATTCAGGATATTCAGGTGTCAGATGACCAGTTTTCTAATTAGATGCAGACAGTACACATCTGTTTATACAATATATCAGTACTGGGGCAAGACATATTTTGCTCAACTCTAAAGAGGGGGTATAATGCAGAATCTTCTTTTTGGAGCTTTCTACAATGTTATGATGTTTCCTCTTCAAAAACATGTTTGAAGAGGTTATATTTGTCAGCCATGCATATTTGGGTAATCTAGCAATCTCTCCCGGGCACTATATAAACCCTCCTTGCAGTTAGCTGTCCTTAAACCTACATCGTCTATGCTCCTGCACAGCAATTCTCCATAAATATATGAAATTTAAAAAATTGATACAAAACTATATACTACAACCTGACAAACCTGATGTGATGTACAGTAATTTTAGAAATGTTTTACTCCTGTAATGTTCTAATGTAAGGAAACACGCCAAATCTCTTCTGGTTTGTCTACCTTCTGAACACAGGGCTACTGTAGGCCGAAACCCCCGCCAAAAAAAGAGCAAAACAACAGCAACCTCAATTTCTAGAACCAGTCTCCAAAACAGACCATTAACTGACCAATAGAACCTTCACATCAAGTTCTGTCCTTTGTCTGTGTGTATTGCTTCTGGGACCCCAAACCTACATACATGCCTGTCACTGAGGCACTCACTATAGTCTCAGCCTCAGGCCTTTTAGTAAAGTAGTCCATCGGTTACCCTTCTCCGTCAAGGGCAAAGGACCAAGAACATTGATCCCTACCCTTTCCATGGGGCAGCCAGCCGAAGACCTGTCGATGGACCCTTTGTGAGATGTGCACCGGTCACAGAGGCCCCGCGCGGTAGTTCTCCACATCCCTCCTCAGTTAGCAGCAGTAGAATCCTCGCTGCAGACAGAGGAGTGTCCTTGTCACCCCAAAATTACCCGTCCCCATAGCTCCAGGAAAGGCGGTCTCTCGTAGTGACCGCAGAACTACATCGGCCATCTCACCTGCCCTGTTCTTGGATCTTTCCTCCCTTTTTGTAACACCTTGTCACCCTGGCTCCTTAAAAGACATGGGCCACTGTAGGTCTGAGTGGTCAATTCTTGTAAAGTGGAGCCCCCCAGGGAGTACTTGAAATGGCGTGTAGCACTGACCCTGAGCACCACACCTGAGTCTATACTGCTGCAATCAGACTCCCCCTTTTGTAGAAGGCGGGAAAGAGGTGCTGCAGTGCAAGAGAAGCCCTTCACAAATCTGAGAACAGGCCAGACCCAGGAAACTTTTACGATCCAAGACACAAGTGGGAGAGTCTTTCACTGTTTGCACTTTACAGTCTATGATACTCACTCTGCCCTCTATCTTGTGGTCCAGAAAAGACAGCCCTGAGCCAGGAGACCGGGGTGAGGTCTGAACGGGTGCTGCAGAAGCTGCTGTGGGACGTGCAGCATGGACTCCCTGTGCACTTCAGAGAGATACTGGGGCTCTATGGACAATCTCCACCTGTCCAGACAGGACCCTTTCCTTTGCTGTGTGTGCGGGGCGCTGGAGGACCACAGAACAACAACGGCTTGCTATTGTTTGACTCCCCTGTCCTCCCAGAGATGTCTGCAGTAAAGAAGAAGGACCTCTATATTCTATGCATCAAAGTCTTCCACAGAGCCGAGCTGTTCGGTGTCCCAGAGTCCAGGTGGTCAGGTGTGTTGGCCCCAGGTTCTTCTCCACGAGGCTGCTGGAGGTCCCTGTACCACCCTCCTGTGGAGAAACGCTGTGCGGATCTTCAGTGGCAGGTGGTGCATGGGGCCATGACTACAAACAGACATGTGGCTCACTTTGACCCAAGATCAGACAGACACTGTGCCTTCTGCCAAGAAGAAGAGACACTTGAACATCTGTGGTTGTCTTGTCCTCGGCTGGTCCCCCTCCTCAGTCTCGTGGGACGCTGGTTGCAGACTCTGGGACAAACACTCACCCGGGAACTCTTTGTGTTTGGACCCAAGTTTTCTGTGGCCAATCGTAGAACTGTTGTTTTAATAAACTTTATCCTAGGCCAGGCTAAGATGAGCGTGTGGCTCACCCGGAGGAACCACATGGTCGGCTCAGGCTGCACAGACCCGGAGCTCCTGTTAAAGAGACTGGTGGGGGCACGGCTCAAACTTGAGTTTACGTACAGTAAACTGGTGGAGCAGGTGGAGGATTTTGAGGCAGTGTGGACAGTGAGGAGGGCGCTGTGTTCAGTGAGGGAGGGGCAGTTAACCCTGCACCTGTAGGAGGGGCTGGAATATGGATGTGTGATTGTGTTTTTTAACAAAATAAATGTATTGTTAAAGTCAAAGTCTTTCTCTCTGTCTCTCTCTCTCTGTCCTTCTCTTCTTTCTCCATCCTCCCCTCCACTGTCCTCTCCTCTCATTGCCCTCTCTTTCTCTCTCTCCTCTTCATCTTCCCCTCTCCTCTCCTCTCATTGCCCTCTCTCACTCCGCTGTTGGGATCTCAGAAGATCTCTCTCTCTCTCTCTCTGTCTCTCTCTCTCTCTGTCCTTCTCTTCTTTCTCCATCCTCCCCTCCGCTGTCCTCTTCTCTCATTGCCCTCTCTTCTCTCTCTCCTCTCCATCCTCCCCTCTCCTCTCCTCTCATTGCCCTCTCTTTCTCTCTCTCCTCTTTATCCTCCCCTCTCTTTCTCTCTCCTCTTCATCCTCCCCTCTCATCTCCTCTCATTTCCCTCTCTCACTCCGCTGTCGGGATCTCAGAAGATCTCTCTCTCTCTCTCTCTCTCTGTCTCTCTCTCTGTCCCTCTCTTCTTTCTCCATCCTCCCCTCCGCTCTCCTCTCCTCTCATTGCCCTCTCTTTCTCTCTCTCCTCTTCATCCTCCCCTCTCCTCTCCTCTCATTGCCCTCTCTTTCTCTCTCTCCTCTCCATCCTCCCCTCTCCTCTCCTCTCATTGCCCTCTCTTTCTCTCTCTCCTCTCCATCCTCCCCTCTCCTCTCCTCTCATTGCCCTCTCTTTCTCTCTCTCCTCTCCATCCTCCCCTCTCCTCTCCTCTCATTGCCCTCTCTTTCTCTCTCTCCTCTCCATCCTCCCCTCTCCTCTCCTCTCATTGCCCTCTCTCACTCTGCTGTCAGGATCTCTGAGTTGCTCTGTCTCTGTCTTTCTCTCTGTCTCTCTCACCCTCTCTCTCTCTGTCCCTCTCTTCTTTCTCCATCCTCCCCTCCGCTCTCCTCTCCTCTCATTGCCCTCTCTTTCTCTCTCTCCTCTTCATCCTCCCCTCTCCTCTCCTCTCATTGCCCTCTCTCACTCTGCTGTCAGGATCTCTGAGTTGCTCTCTCTCTGTCTCTTTCTCTCTCTCTCTGTCCCTCTCTTCTTTCTCCTCTCCTCTCATTGCCCTCTCTTTCTCTCTCTCCTCTTTATCCTCCCCTCTCTTTCTCTCTCCTCTTCATCCTCCCCTCTCCTCTCATTGCCCTCTCTTTCTCTCTCTCCTCTTCATCCTCCCCTCTGCTCTCCTCTCATTTCCCTCTCTCACTCCGCTGTCGGGATCTCAGAAGATCTCTCTCTCTCTCTCTCTCTCTCTCTCTCTCTGTCTCTCTCTCTGTCCCTCTCTTCTTTCTCCATCCTCCCCTCCGCTCTCCTCTCCTCTCATTGCCCTCTCTTTCTCTCTCTCCTCTCCATCCTCCCCTCTCCTCTCCTCTCATTGCCCTCTCTTTCTCTCTCTCTCTCTCCTCTCCATCCTCCCCTCTCCTCTCATTGCCCTCTCTTTCTCTCTCTCCTCTCCATCCTCCCCTCCGCTCTCCTCTCCTCTCATTGCCCTCTCTCACTCTGCTGTCAGGATCTCAGAGTTCCAGTCAGCTGTGAAATCGGACAAATTGCGGTGGCCGTGCCTGTGGTGTTTAGTGTTTTTTGTTACGTGTGTGCGTGTGTGAGTCTCTGTGTGTGCGTGTGTGCATGTGTGTATATCTGTGTGTGTGTGTGTGTGTGTGTGAGAGATGAGGGGGGTGAGGGAGGGGGGGTGTATTGGGCCTATTGGGGGGCCAGGGGTCAAGGGGAGATTTTCTGCACCAACACTTCCTCTGTGTTTCCCATACATGCACACAAGCTCTCCACACACACACACGCACACACACACGCAGAGCTGTGGCGGGCCCCCGGGAGCCCGTGTGAGGGCCAGAACGAGCAGGGGTCACACACACACAGATGAGCCGCAGGTCAGGCCTGTCACACCTGCAGCAGTATTCACAACACTCTCTCTCTCTCTCTCTGCTCTCAGCCACATAATGAATAGTCCAATGTGAACAATTTCCCATTCAAATCCCACTCAAGACGTCACAGCTCCCATCAGCCCCGGGTTCACCGCCGTGGACCGGACCGGTGACGTCGTACAGCACAATCAGCGCCACTTTCACTTTGAACGTACACATATTTGTTGTGTAAAATCGCAGACTTTCTGTGGCAATTTGAACCGAACAAAAGCTAAAACTAAAAAATTATGTTTAAACAGTTGAATTGAGGTTTAAAAAAAATCTGTTATAACTTTAAAACTACCACTTAATGAATGAATCACAAGGTGGAACAGAGCAGTACTCAAACATTAATCACTCTAAATACTACCCCAGAGTTACAAATAAATATCGAGGGTGTACAAATTGAAAATGTGTTTGAGAATAAATTCCTAGGAGTAATTATGGACAGAGAATGATCATGGAAAGGAAAGGCCACATCCGGCAGATAAAAACTAAAATAGCCAAGAGCCTCTCAATTATAAATAAAGCAAAATAATATCTTGATGACGAGGCTCTCCGTACATTATCCGTACTCACTGGTTCTAACTTATTTCACGTATTGTGCTGAAATACAACAATTATCAATGCTCCACTAAGCCATTATTATTACTGCAAAAACGAGCAGTGTGGATTATTTTCTAGATTATACTCACAATCTTTTTTATCCAGTCCAAATTATTAAAATATCCGGACCTTGTAAAAATATTAGAGAGGTCAGTTTAAATATAAAGTCACACTGCACGTTCTCTGTGTCAGTGTTGGTTCTACTTTATGCTCATTGTTTCTTTTCCATTGCTGTTTTCTTGTTCTTCTCATGGTTGGAATGTTTTTCATGTGACCTCATATTTGACCTTTTACTGCGTTTACTGTCATGAATTGAATGAGTCTATGTGTATGTACTTGTATGTGTGTATTATATATATGTGTGTATATTTACGTATGTATAGAGGTATATAAGTATTCTTTTTTTCTTTCTTTTTTTCTTTTTTTCAGCTGAATAGGAAGCTTAAACGACGCTTTTAATTTATGTCCTAATGGAAGACAGGGGTGGGATTTAATAAGTTTTCTTCTTCCCACTCCTTTTCGAGCTTAAACACGAACAAGTTTGTGAAATGTGCTTTAAGTGTACTTGATATATGTGCTTGAAAAATAAAAAAAATAAATGAAAAAACTTAAATGAGACTATAAAATGGTTTTATATAACAAGTTTTGCAGAATAGCTCTGATTTAAAGTTGGACTACGTGACATTTTTGGTGAGGAATCCACTTTATTTAACTTTTAACTTCAACTTTAACTTCATTTAACTTCTTTCAAGCTTTTGTTTTTAAATGAAACGCGCTCAGGTTAAAGCAGACATATTGTGCTTGTGTGTGCTCTGTAGTTAAAATCTATGACACGCCTGGATCTTTACATTATAATTTCCACATTTTAAATCGGAATATTCATCCAAAACCAACGGGAGCTGACATCTTTGCAAACAACAAAGCTCCGTCTGCTGTCGGCCCACAGCAGGCGGCAGGGGGATTTGTTTCATTTGCGCCAGAATAACTACACGATGCTTCCAAATCCTACGAGTATCACCGATTAACAACATAAAATTGAAGAATGAAGTGTGTTTGTAGCGGTGGGCGTGTGAAACGGGGGACGTGGGACATTGAAAACGAGGGTGACTGTCAAAATAGCATCTTGAAAATAATTAAAGATCACTCGAATATGCACAAATCACTCCAAATACAACTTCAGAGGGTCAATTTTATTTATTTATTTATTTTATTTATCTTTATTTATACAGGGGGGACCCAATGAGACCCACTTGGACTCTCTTTTTCATGGGTGCCCTGTTTAAAATACAACACAAACCGAAAAAACAATCAAAACAAATAAGTCCATACAAAACATCAATAACAAGTGCAGGTGTGTGTATAAAAGTTTGTTATCAGATTATTAAATTGCAATTGTATCACCAACGTGTGTTTTGCTTTTCCTTGGAGCATATTCCATTTTTGTGAAGCAAAACACCCAAAAGCCTCTTTCCCATCTCAGTTCTGGCTCGTCCTTAGTCTTATGCATCATGTGATCTGGTGTTAAATGTTCCGGTATCAATAATTAACAAGCAGGTGAGGGATTCTGGCAGTTTTTGAAGTAATCCCTTATAGATAAACTTAATGCAGTGCTGTTCTCTTCTAACAGACAGTGATGGACAACCTACTTTTTCATAGAGACACAGTGATGAGTTTCAAATCCATCACCTGTAACAAAACGAAGGGCGGAGTAAAATAGTGGATCCAACGGTTTCAAAGCAGAGGCTGAAGTCTGCACATACACCACATCCTCATAATCCAGTACAGATAGGAAGGTTGCTTGCACTACTTCTTTTCTGTAACTCATTGGGATACAATATTTGTTTCTGTAATAAAATGATCATTTAGATTTTAAGCTATTACATAATTCTGAGATATGTTTTTTAAAGGACAAGTTTTCATCAAGCCAAAACCCAAGATATTTATAAGTGTTGACTTAGTTTTACTTGCATTCAAAAACAGCTTAAGATTTATGAGGGAGTTTTGGATTTCATTAAAATCTTGCTGCAGTTTTAAAAGCGCCTGATCAGCAGAAGGAGAAGTTGCATACAAAATGAGAAGAAACACATATAACATAGCTCTTAAATGTCCAGTTTAAGGTACACTTTATAGTCCCCGTAGGAAAATGATTTGTCTTTTGCATTTGACCCATTCTTCAGGAGCATCAGGCGCAGTGGGACCCATCTCTAGATCTAGTCTTGGTCAGGACGACTTCAACTAGAGGATTTGACCCACGGTGCGTGTTTTGGGTTGACGAGGGAAACCAGAGGAGCCCACACAGACCCAGGCAGACGGGGTCACAGTACTGCATTTTACTACTTGGGTTAAAGTAAAGATCCACTTGCTCAAATCTTACTCCTACACGAGTAAAAGTAGCACTGTCCAATTATGACTTAGGTTAAAGTACTGAAGTATTTGCTTTAGAAATGATTGAAGTAATGAAAGTAACCTTGTTGTAAATGATAACTTTGAGCCTTCTACGTGAGCCTACATTTTGTTTTTACTATCTCAAAAAAGCAATAAAAAGCAAATTCCGGGCTCGTTAGACTTGCAGATATTAGTCCTAAAACAGATTAAAGCAAGTATTATATTTGACTTTTAAAATGTAGAGGAGTCAAAGTAAAAAGTACTCAACTAAAATGCAACGCAAGTCCTCAAAATCTGCAGTAAATTTACTCAAAGTTACCGACCATCTCTGGACACAGGGAGAACATGCAAACTCTGCACAGAAAGGCACAGGTGTTTTTCCCTCATCACAAACACACCTGGAGTTCTGTTTTGTTTCATTCACACATTTTTAACCCTGCTGATTTAGGCTGAGCACCTTCTCTCAAACAGAAAACACTCTGTTCTACCTTGTGATGTCATCATGTGGTAATACAGGAAGTGCTCCGTTGTGTTTTTAAAACTCCACACACATTGACTAGAAATATTCAGATCATTTCAGCCATGTAATTTCCAATCTCTACTGAAGCAAAGGTAAAAGGAGCTGTTCACTTGAAAACTACCACTTCATGACATCACAAGGTGGAACAGAGCATTTTGAGCCTCGGAGGTACAAACAGAGTAATAATAAAGGCTTATGCATAGATATTTATGTTAAAGCCTACGTTCAGTCTTCCTCTGTGGCTCTACGGCGTGTGAGGAGCGAGTGAGAATCAGATTTACTCTCACAGAGCTCCATCTTGTGGAGGAGAAGAAGCATTACAACATGCTGCTTTTGAAGAGTCTGACTTTCCCCTTTGTGTCTGTGATCTTAAAGCGCACATATCACGCTATTTTCTGATCCGTTATAATGTTGTTTCCTCATCACAAACACACCGGGGGTTATGTTTTGTTTCATTCACACGTTTAACACACAAATCCTGCATATTTAGGCTGAGTTCTTCTCTAAAACTGAAAACAATCTGTTCCACCTTGTGATGTCATCATGCGGTGATACAGGTTTGTGATTTTAAACTCCGCACACCTTCACTGCGAGCATTTGGATCATTTCAGCTTTGGAGTTAGCGATCTCCTCTGAGCTAAAGGTAAAAGGAGCTGTTAACTTGAAAACTACCACTTCATGACATCACAAGGTGGAACAGAGCGTTTTGAGCGTTGGAGATGTACAGACTAATAACGCAGGATTAACTTAAGCGTGTGTGACTGAATTCTAACACAACTTAAAGCTCACAAGAGTCAATTTTGCACAATATAGAGGTTGAGAGCGTCTGGGGGTGTGATGCTAACTGGAGGCACAACTCTGTCAGAAGCCGTTACACTTTAATAAGAGCTTTATCTTAACACAATCTGACGAGAAAGAACTGAAACAGCGACAGATGAGCTGATTTGTGCGGTTAAATCAAGTCTCTCACACATATAATTACGGTCACAAATTAGCTAGCATTAGCCAAACAGTTTTTTAGTTGGTCACTCCCACCTTTGTGTTGAAAATGAAAGTACTAAACAGGAACAAACAACAAAACAACAGACTCCTGAAAATGTGTCCTTTAAATCCATTTTGTGTTTTTTCCTTGAGTTTTCAGACTATTTCAAAACCTTTTTAACAGTGATTGCTAATGTGCGCATTGTGTCTCCATGGTAACTGCTGAACATTTCACCATAGAGATACATGTAAAACAGCAAAGTATCAATAAGTGACGGAGCCAGCAGCACAATATGAACATTTTATTTCATATAGAGTTTATGGTTGTAGTTTAGGTTATAGATGTTTGAGATATACAATATAAAGTCACACACACGAGCACACACTGTACACATGTTTAGACCGGGCCCAGCGCCAAAGCAACTGCAGAGATCATGAATACAGCTATAAATACACTTAAAAAAACATCATGTTCCTCTCATAAGTGTCCAGGGAATAAACACTAGTGTACCTCAATACACTGTAGACCTACTACACTACTACTACTACTAAATACTTCACTTTAAATGTACAAAGATCAGAATTAAAGGTCTTATATTACGCGGATGTTTGGTCGACGTTGTACTGCTGTATTCTTCATCGAAAATAGACCTGGAGTTGTGTTTTGTTTCATTCACAAACCCTCCATGTTAAACACTCTGTTCCACCTGTCACGCGGCAATACAGGAAGTGCTCCGCTGTGTTTTTAAACTCCATACACCTTCACGAGAATCAGCCCTGGAATTGCTAAACTTTAAAGCTACAGCTATTGTTTTAGCCTCATTCGTTGTTGTTTGATTTTAGGAGACTTTGGAGACTTTCTGTGGCAATCTCAAGTGAACAAAAAAGGTTAAAAAAGGTTCAGATGTAAGGTTTTTGTAGTGTTTTGTAGAGTAAAGCAGTTAAATTGAGGCTAAACATAACATTAAAACTACCACTTCATGACATCACAAGGTGGAACAGAGCATTTTGAGCTTCGGAGATGTAGACAAACATAATCTGGGGTTACTCAAACATGTGTGAATGAAACAAAACACAACTCCAGATAAGTTTATGACGAGATAACAACATTCTAACATGGTTAATCTCACATGAGTCAGTTTTGCGTAATATAAAACCTTTAAAACAACACAAATAAGCACAAATAGAAACGTGAAACCAGCCAGAGCCGAACTCATCTCCACCTGCACCACCGGGGACGCTGCACGGCCCCTCTGCTCACCATCCACAGCCCCGCCCCCAGCAGCAGCACGACCTTTGACCCCAGGGTGAGCGACAGGAGCAGGGTGAGCGGCTCCACGCCCCCGGCACAGATCGGGACGGGCTGGAGGAAGTAGAGCGTGGCCTGGTCGCGTCCCAGAGGGTTGGTGGCTGCGCAGGTGTAGTGGGCGTGTGGTTGGACGTCCCGCAGCCGGCCCTCCGTGCGGTAGTGCGGTCCCTCTGTGAGAGCCGCGGCCCCGGAACCCTGCAGCAACACCTCTGGGTTCAGCCACTGCACGTCTGGGAGCGGAGAGCCCTGCACCCGGCACACTGCGCTGTACCCAGAGTCAGAGCTGCCCTCCAGAGTCACAGACAGGATCTTTGGAGGAGCTGCAGGCAGACGGGACAATCATCAGACTTGGGCGGTGGTGGAAAGTAACAGAGTAAAAATAGTAAAGTAGTGTAAATAAAGGGCCTATATTACACAATTTTCTGATCTCTGTTATAATGTTGTTTCCTCATCACAAACAGACCTGGAGTTGCATTTTTTTGGTTTTCATTCATACATGTTTAACACACAAATCCAGGATATTTAGGTTGATTCTTCTCTCAGACTGAAAACACTCTGTTCCACCTTGTGATGTCATGTGGTAATACAGGAAGTGCTCCTGGAATTACCCATCTGTACTGAACTAAAGGTTTGAGAGCAGTATCTGTACTTTCTACTCCACTACGTTTTTGAACAGGGTTGAAAAGTAAAAGTATTTTCATTATTGTCTGAGACCTGCTGAAAAGGCTGAGGGTTTATTTTTTAAAACGTTCATAATTTGAACAAATAAAAATATACAAATAAAAACAGATGGGAAAAAAATATCGATTCACTTGTTTCTGTTGAGCAAAATTCAGCACAAATCTTTATCAAAGTCACTACATTTGAAGCTTTATAAAACTTCAAAATCTGTGAGAAATACTTTTTTTACTCCTTAAGTACATTTTTAAACAGGTCTTAAATCGATTTTTTTAGGTGATACTTTTACTTTTACTTAGGTATTTTTTTGCTCCAGTATTTGTAATTTTACTTAAATAACAGCATTTCTTCATCCACCACTGAACAATGACTCAAACTCTTCATATCAAGTACCACCAGGGCTTTACGAGTCCCACCAGAACTAAACCAGGTCTATAACAGGACTATTTCAGTATCGAAGTATCGGAAATCAGATACTAATCAATACCGAAGCAAGTATTGAAACTAGATACTCACACTAAACTAGATCATTGTTGTGTTGGAATCAGTATCAAGTATCGAGTCTATTGGTTTTTTTTTAAATTTTAGTATTTTCAGTATTTCAGTATCATGACAACACTAGCACTAACACTTTGGACAGCCCCTGTATAAACCGTCCTCACCTTCGACCCTCACTCTGGTTCCCATCTTGTCGCTGTGCTCCTTGCCCTGGATTTCCACCTGGCAGTAGTAGCGGCCGCTGTCCTGTAGGGTGGCGCCGTTGATGCGCAGGGACAGATCGTGTTCTCGTGGGTTTCCTTCCAGACGGTACCTGCGCTCAAACACAACAGAGAACTCACTCGCTGACCACAGTGCAGTAAGAGGGTAACACAAACACATAATTTCGACACAGAGGCTGCCATGTCATGTGCTTAAGTGTCTTGCCTAAGGACACAATGACAGTTTGCACTAGAGGCGCTACTGTTCCGCTGTGGCACCTGGTGTTTCCTATTTATCGTCTGAGATCTGACTTTGCCAAGCAGGTATGGCCACAAAATCGAATGTACTGAGCTCTGACAGTTTGTTTCATTGTAATATCATTTTAAAAGTTTTTATGATACAAAAATACCTTGAAAATCCTGCATTCTTACTGTGAGCAGGGTCGCCTCTCCACAGACCTGACCTTGACCAAGTGGCTGCGTGCTTGTTGCCAATAACGCATCATGGAGACAAACACCTGCTTTATCCTTAACCAGAAAAACTACATAGTTCCATGGTTGGCTGCTCTTGTGGCTGACTGGCTGGCACACTGAGCAGTTTTTAAACTTGTAAATTTGTATCTTAAATTTTTTACTTAACATTTGAGATTTTGATGAATGAAGAAAGTGGAGCATGCGCAGTTTAAAGGCCTATTGACACTTTGCAGCTGATGTCATCTACATTCTGTGGGGGTGATGCTAGCTTTAGGCCCTGCTCTGTCTGAGGCTCTGTCACTCTAGTTAGACTTAGACTAGAGACAGTTTTTCAGTCAGTCACACTCACCGTTTTGTTGAAAATCAAACACCACGAACCAATTAATCAAACACTCCTGAATGTGTTGTCCATTTCGTATTTTTTCTGGAGTTTATCTTAGCCATTTTTTGACAGTGTTTGCTAATGTGTGCATTGTGTCACCATGGTAACTGCTGAACATTCCGCCATAGAGATACATGTAGAACACTCCCAGCGTGATGTCACTGCAAGTATCAATTGGATTGTGTGATCGGGGCAGTTTGTTTTTCTTGAACTCGTGGCGTCTCACCTCTGGTCCTGGTGCAGCGCGGCCTCACAGCCCTCTGCTCCGCTCCGGCTCACACAGTGGAACACCAGGGTGGAGTCAGCCCCGTGGCCACGCCTCCAGCTCACCTGCAGCGAGGCATGATGGGAGTGCAGGGGGTGGCTGAAGGAGCAGGGCAGGACCACGGGGTAGCCCTCCATAGCTCTGACCTCCGCTTGGACCACTAGAGCCCAGCCATCATCACCTGCAAGAACTGCACAAGGCCTGGGTTAAAGCTTTAAAGCTACGCCTGCAATTAAACAATATTTTAGTCAATTATTCAGTTGGACAAATGATTATTTCCAGTGTAAATTATATATATATTTTTTAACCAAATATAGGTTGAAATATAGTTACTAGTTTTAAATTTAAAGTGGACCTATTATGCAAAATTGACTTTTCACCATGTTATAGTAATTTTCCCTCATCATTTACTCTCATTTTCACCTCCACTGTACACGCCCACTGCTCCTTACTCATTTTGTTCTCCAATTTTATTTTCTTAAGTGATACACGCAGGATTCTGTGTTCTGTGAAGAAAAAACAATAGCAACTACTGGCTGGTCATTTTAGATGACTATTGTGATTTAAAATGTGCAAATTATGACATAATGATCCACGGGTGTCATAGACTATAATTACAGAGCGACACAACTGCAGTAGGTCTGCTTTAACAATGCCACATTTATATTTTAGAGTCTGTACATTCCACAAAACAATTAACAAAATACCACTAGGATTATTTCTTATAGTTAGATCCCTCTATATGACTGAACCCCACAGTCTCCACTTTAGGACACGAGAGAGTCTTTACGATATGAGACAGTCTTTAGGACACGAGAGAGTCTTTACGATATGAGACAGTCTTTAGGACATGAGAGAGTCTTTACAATATGAGACAGTCTTTAGGACATGTGCAAGTCTTTAGCACATGGGGCGGTCTTTAGGACATGAGGAAGTCTTTAGGACATGGATAGGTCTTTAGGACATGAGGCGGTCTTTAGCACAAGGGGAGGTCTTTAGGACATAGGGAGGTCTTTAGGATATGAGAGTCTTTAGGACATGAGACAGTCGTTAGGACATGAGACAGTCTTTAGGACATGAGGAAGTCTTTAGGACATGGGGAGGTCTTTAGGATATGAGGCGGTCTTTAGCACATGGGGAGGTCTTTAGGACATGAGAGAGTCTTTAGGATATGAGAGAGTCTTTAGGACATGAGACAGTCGTTAGGACATGAGACAGTGTTTAGGACATGGGGCAGTCTTTAGGACGTGGGACAAACGCGTAAAAACCCACTTAGATGAACAGCAGTTGTGGGACGCTCCTGTTCAGTGGGAGACATGTGGGAGGCAGGGACAGGTAAAGAACGTCACAGGTGAATATATATTTTATTAGCATTGCTTTGAAAACAACATGTCTGCCCTTGTTTGTCAATTTCAAGCCTTTAAATTCAATATCAAACGCCCTGTAGATGGACAATTTGCATTTCCACTTGGATTGCATGGATACATCTGACTTATACTTGTGTTTTAGTGTTTACTTACTAAATTTATTTACTAAAACTACTACCAACTATTGTCTTGTCTGACCTTCTCTGCTGAAAGTGAACAAGAGTGTACTGACCTGATGCTGATGAGAGGAGGAGAACTGTAGCCCACACCCACAGAACCATGCTCCTACTGAGGACAGAGAGGGACACAGAGGGACCAGGGGACACGGAGGGACAAGCTGGAGACACAAAGACAGGGAGGCAGAGGGACCGGGGACGGATGTGGAGACGCAGAGGCAGGGATAGTGAGACATAGGACGCACTGCATGTCCTGAGTCACTAACAGCTGACTGTGTCCACATGCTTCCTCTTCTCCTGCACCAATCAACTCCCAAAAACTCACAGAGACACTAAAAAGAGACTTCCTAAAAGCGAGGACCTGAACTAGACTGAAATGGGAGCTACAGGGGCTGGTCTAAGGACATACTCAGACACACCCTGCTGTATTGGACCCTGTCTGGCCCCACACTCACATTCGCCCCATGCGTGACCCCTTCCTCCACTAGGGGCGCAGTTTGTACTCTGGCTCTACATAGAAAGATAAACAGACAAATAGAAAAGCTCCGTGGGCCCGCTCCAGCGCGGTGCCTCTCAGTGTAATTGGGTGCAGTGCGCAGCAGAGGGCGCTGTCCTCATGCTCTTCTCTCCGCAGACCCGCGCTCTCTGTGGCTGAGTGTGACTGTATCAGGTACGTACGGTTTCATAGACATAGTTGAATGTTTATTATGTCCTTCCAGATTCAGACTTGATTTAGTCCTGGCATAGTTCTGGTTTAGTCCTGTCATAGTTCTCGCTCTATCCTGGTCTAGTTCTGTTTCAGTCCTAATTTGGTCTTGATTTAGTCCTGGTTTAGTCCTGGTTTAGTCCTGGTTTAGTCCTGGTTTAGTCCTGGTTTAGTCCTGGTTTAGTCCTGTTTTTCCAGAGGAAATGCAGACCTGTGCTGTGTTGCTTCATCAGCACATCTCACTCTGCTGTGCACTGTCCTGCAGCGTGAGGCTGAACCTTCATCTGTCTCTCCTCTCCTTCTCTCCATTTCTCTCTTCTTTTCCATCTCTCTCCTCTTCTCCATCTCTCCCTTCCTCCTCTCTTCTCCATCTCTCTCTTCTTCCTCTCTTCTCCCTCTCTCCTCCTCTCTATCTCGCTCCTCTTGTCCATCTCTCTCCTCTTCCTCTCTTCTCCCTCTCTCCTCTCCCTCGTCCCCCACTCTCCTTCTCTCTTCCTTTGCTCTGGTGTAAGCTCCACCCATCCCTCCCTCTGCCTCACTGCAGAAGCAGGTGTTTCCACGGCAGGTTCACTGTTTCTGCTCCTGAGATCCAGTGAGTCCAGATCTTCTCCTGGACGTTCTGAAGACGCCTGAGTCTGTCCATCCAGACGAGGACATGAGCCGCACGTGTGAGCTGAGCCACTGAGCAGGTAAAACTATGAACTAAACCAGGACTAAACCAGGACTAAACCAGGACTGAACCAGGACTAAACCAGGACTGAACCAGGACTGAACCAGGACTGTGCGTGTGTGAGTGTCCAGTAACCAGGACTAAACCAGGACTGAACCAGGACTGAACCAGGACTGAACCAGGACTGAACCAGGACTGAACCAGGTCTGAACCAGGACTGAACCAGGACTGAACTGGGACTAAACCGGGACTGAACCAGGACTGAACCAGGAGTAAACCAGGACTAAATCAGGACTAAATCAGGACTAAACTAGGACTGAACCAGGACTAAACCAGGACTGAACCAGGACTGAACCAGGTCTGAACCGGGACTAAACTAGGACTAAACTGGGACTAAACCGGGACTGAACCAGGACTGAACCAGGAGTAAACCAGGACTGAACCAGGACTAAATCAGGACTAAACCAGGACTGAACCAGAACTAAACCAAGACTAAACCAGTACTAAACCAAGACTAAACTAGGACTAAACCAGAACTAAAGCAGGACTAAACCAGGACTAAACCGGGACTAAACCAAGACTAAACCAGGACTAAACCAGGACTAAACTGGGACTGAACCAGGAGTAAACCAGGACTAACCCAAGACTAAACCGGTACTAAACTGAGACTAAACCAAGACTAAGCCAAGACTAAACCAGGACTAAACCAGGACTGAGCCAGGACTAAGCCAAGACTGCATCAGGACTAAACCGGGACTAAAGCTGAACTAAACCGGGACTAAACCAAGACTAAACCGGGACTAAACCAAGACTAAACCGGGACTAAACTGGGACTAAACTGGGACTAAACCAGGACTAAACTGGGACTAAACCAGGACTAAACCAGGAATAAACCAGGACTAAACCGGGACTAAACCAGGACTAAACCAGGAATAAACCAGGACTAAACCAGGACTAAACCATGACTACAGCAGGACTAAACCAGGACTAAACTAAACCAAAACTAAACCGGATCTGAACTTGGAAACTACCAAGTCTAATTAGGATTAAACAAGGACTAAACCAGAACAAAATAAGGACTAATCCAGGACTAAATCAGGACTAAACCAGGACTAAACCAGGACTGAGCCAGGACTAAGCCAAGACTGCATCAGGACTAAACCGGGACTAAAGCTGAACTAAACCGGGACTAAACCAAGACTAAACCGGGACTAAACCAAGACTAAACCGGGACTAAACTGGGACTAAACTGGGACTAAACCAGGACTAAACTGGGACTAAACCAGGACTAAACCAGGAATAAACCAGGACTAAACCGGGACTAAACCAGGACTAAACCAGGAATAAACCAGGACTAAACCAGGACTAAACCAAGACTACAGCAGGACTAAACCAGGACTAAACTAAACCAAAACTAAACCGGATCTGAACTTGGAAACTACCAAGTCTAATTAGGATTAAACAAGGACTAAACCAGAACAAAATAAGGACTAAACCAGGACTAAACCAGGTCTAAACCAGGTCTAAACCAGGACTAATGCATGTATTACCGGACGTCTCTCTTTCACCTGATGCTGTTCTATTTATAGCGGCTTTGTAGTAAACCTGACATTGAAGTATTGCAGGACAGTTCTATGGGGGGAGGGAGTGAAGGAGAGGTGTGGGGATATGTATGTATTTAACACTTTTATTTTGACTCTGTAGTATTGTTTTATAGTAACAGCAAAGTCTACACTTTGATACTTCTTCTTTGTGTTGTAACTATAGACACATGGAGATACCAACTTAACCTTTTTAGTCACATAACCAGCAAATAAATACATTGTTGTTTTCAGTCGTTTAATGTTTTAATATATCTATGTCACAGAAATCAGAAAAAAAAATGTTTTAAAATTTTGACTTTTATTTATTGGAAAAAATGGGGAGAAAAAATTGTATTTGTGCTGAAGGGTGAGGGGAGGGGGGTGTTCTCAGGTTGCAGCACAGGGACTATTTTTAGCCGAAGCACAGCCAGTTGTCGTTTGTGATAAAAGAAAACATCTACTATGACGCGCACGGCTGCAGCCACGAGGACAGTGGACTTTTATAACAACAGTACTCAAGAAAATGTAAACGTGAACTCGATTTCGATACTAAGGAATAGACTCGATACTCAATACTAATTCCAATACCATGACAGTTACGCATTAAATAGTTGTTTACTTTCTTTTATCTGTGTACTCCCTCAGTGTCCAGTAGGTTCATAATGGTCCATGGGAGTATAATAGTCTATGTGTCTTATACTTGTGAAAGATACAGAGAGACATCATTGTAAAGATATTCAGGAAAGGTTCATTTCTGTCCTATGAATGTGACGTTTTAGTATTGATACCTGTTCAAAAGAGTATCTAGTTTCGATACTAGTTTTAGTGTTGATTAGTATCTGATTTTTGATACTTTTGACAACTGTATCAGGTGCTGTTATGGATGAAAAGCCGCATTTAAATTTGAGGTATCTGTACTTTACTTGAGTACATTTTTAAGTTGATACTTTTTACTTTAATAAATATAAGTGCAGGTATCTGTATTTTGTACTCCACTACATTTTTCTCATTGTTTAAGATCTCAAAATCGGTGTGAAATACTTTTACTTTGTACTCTTTAACCACATTTTTAAACAGATATTTTAATACTTTTATTTAAGTAGATTATTTATGGAATACTTTTACTTTTTTTTTTGTATGAAGTATCTCGCTCCAGTATCTGTAATTTTACTTCAGTAACAATATTGAGTACTTCTTTCGCCACTGTAGAAAAGTTACGTAGTGCTTCTTTAAATAATGCAAACATTGAAAAATAAATGTAATTTTAAGTACAGTAATTAATATGTATGTCAGAGATGCATATCCACTTCGCTCTCTCTCTGGCTCTTATCCAGTTAACACAAGCGAAGAAGTCGAACCTGCTAATAGTCCACCTCCCCGCTAATGCTCTGTCCTCTGTTGTCATGACAACAGGATGTACAATCTATTACTGGCCTCTGTTAGTCATTTATCAGCGAGAGGTCATGAAGGCTTTGGTTTGCTACGTTCTGCTCGATTAAATGAAGACAGGGGGACAGGGGGACAGGTGAACAAGCGGACAGGGAAACTGAGACAAGTCAACAGGTGGACGGGGGGACAGGTATCAGATGGATATCTATACAGATGGATTAGTGGACAGAGAGACAGGGACAGGGGGACACTGGTGAGGTGGACAGCGATTGAAAAGTTACCTCATAAATGAACTTAAGTCAAAGTAACAGAGTATGATCCTCCTGTGACAAGCAGCACACAGGTAGACAGGTGATGAAGAGGAGGGGGCTGCAGGACATCTGGACAGAGGGACAGGAGGACAGGCACGATGTGAGACAGGACTAAGTGTCCACAGCCTCTTATCTGATGAAGGTCAGGGCAGAGGACAGAGATAGTGTCGGCTTAAGTCCCCCTCTGTGGAGGGACCTGTCACCATGGAAACGCTTTTGTTGATTTCATTGAGCGCCTTATCTCAGTGTCAGGGCCACAAAAGAGGACTTGCACATGTGGACAAGAGGACATGGAGACAGGGGACAACACACACAAACAGGGAAGAGGTGAACAATAGACCAGAGGGCAGGATATAGGACAGGTGGACAAATGGACAGTCAGAGAAGTAGATGACAGGGGCAAAGGGACAAGTGTTTGACTGGACTTTGGTTAGGTTTGGTTTCAGCGTTGGGGCTCACCCTGTACTGCCTGGACAGGGGGGATCAGTGATGGGACAGGGGAGGATAATGGGGGAATGGACTCCAGAGGGAGATGGGTTCTTTATTCATAACCTCAGCTTCACTGTAACACTTTCCTCACTGTCCGCTGTGTGTTACAGATGTCAGGTGACCTCCTGGCCCTGCCTCAGGTGACCACGCCGCTCCTGACCACACCCACCGGGAGCACACACGTGAACAGCTCAGAGAGGGCGGGGCCTGATCATGGGTGGGTGGTGCCTGAGTTCACAGTGGCGGCGCAGTGTCGTGTGGTGGCCACACTGGTGCTGTGTGTGTTTGCTGGTCTCAGCAACATGTGTGTGCTGGTGAGCGTGTGGCGCACACGCGGCCTGGCCTCTCACCTGCGCCCCCTGCTGCTCAGCCTGGCCGTGGCCCACCTCATGGGGGCGCTGTTGGTCATGCCCATGGATGCGGCGTGGAACATCACGGTGCAGTGGAGAGGGGGCGCTGTCCTGTGCAAACTGCTGTGTTTCCTGAAGCTGCTGTGCATGCACGCGTCTGCGCACGTGGTCATTGTCATCAGTCTGGACCGGCAGCACGCCATCCTGCGCCCTCTGCACGCGCTCAGTGCGCACCAACGCAACCGCCGCATGCTCGCCGCCGCCTGGGCGCTCAGCGTGGTGCTGGCCACACCACAGGTAACTCTGCTCTGATCAAAGTCCTGTGTGAAGGCTCGCTGGAGGCAACAGCGTGAACCAGTGCAGGGTCTGGATGTGTGGAGGGGAGGAGTCACATTTTGGTCCTTGGCACAGCCTGAGGTGCAGTGCTGCAGTGAGGTCATGATAGGGGTCCTCTGCTGTGTCCCTTAGGCACAAATGAAGCGTTTCACTCACTGCCATAAGGGGTCCAGTCTGTGGTAGTTCTTGGAACAGAAAATCTCTTCAGACTGAAGTGTGCTGTGATTTTATCCGCTGTAAAACCCGGACAAACACATCACTGTCACTGTCATATGATACATGCAGCATTATGAATAAAACATATGAATGAGACGTAAGGAGGGAGTGAAGGACACAGGAGAGAAGGCGAGGAGAGAGCCTGAAAGGGTGTAGCTCCAGCACTTTGTTTCCATAGCAACACACCTCTAGTCTCTAGGTCTGTTTAATCTGAGGAGGGGCTGCTCTGTCCCTGCAGACGCTTCATGATCTCAGGTGGAGGGCAGGGGTCTGTGCCGAGGTCCAAACAGAAAATACTCAGGTTGACAAGGTCGTCACTTTACACACTTACCACGTTAAAGGTGTATGAAGTCACTTTTCTGGTGAAGGGTTGTAATATAATTGCCTTTAATGTGCCACAGTATAACATTAAACTTATCCATCTCCATGGAGACAAGCAGACAACTCCATCAGGCTACAGATCAGGTCTGTGGACTTGTGAGCTCGTTCAAAATCTCTGTCTTTGAGCAATAAAAATACCTGCAATTGAACAAATCATGTTTAAGTTTAATGCAATACTGTGGAACATTTTTGTATAATGCTACAACTTTTTAATTATAAAATTCACCTTACTTCATTTGAGTTGAGAGAGAATTGTTGAACTTTGTGCCCATTTCTGTAAACCTTAAACAAGGACCCAATATTTGTGTTGTGACACTTAAAGGGCTCATACTACACTATATTCTCTCTGTTATAAAACATACATATAAAACATACCTGGAGTTTTGTTTCATTCACACAAATCCTGTTCTTATCTTAAACAGAAAACACTCTGTTCCATCTTGTGATGTCATGTGGTAATACAGGAAGTGCTCCACTGTGTTTTCAAACTCCATACATGTTCGCTAGAATCGTTTGGATAATTTCAGTCCTGGAATTTCCGATCTCTACTGAACTAAAGGTAAAAGGAGCTGTAAACTTGAAAACTACCACTTCATGACATCACAAGGTGGAACAGAGCATTTTTAACTTTGGAGACATAGACGGACGAATGATGTACGGTTACTCAGACATGTGTGAATGAAACAAAACTCAACTCCAGGTGTGTTTTTGATGACGTAACAACATTATAACTAAACTATGGCTAAAAAAAAATAAGCTCACAAGAGTCAATAGCCTCTGTGCACACCAGCGCACAGTAACCTCACTGTTAGCATCACTACTTCCTGTCCAGTTTTATCTCTATGAGGTTTTTGCAGAGTCACGCTAAAATGACATGTTAAAAAATACATAAATAAAATGAATACTTGACCAGAGGATGCGTCTGTGTTTAGAGAGTGAGGTGTTTGTGTCTCAATGCTAACGCTAAGGCTAATTTTGAGGCATAATACATTTTTAAAACAACACCACAAACTGAAAAAAAAAATCTTTATTTTATCAATTCGAATTTTTATTATTTATTTTATGTTTTCTTAGCTAGTACGAGAGCCTATTTTGTAGTGCAAACGGTACCATGGAATTTTCCACTGCCTCTTGTTAATATCTTAAGATGAACTCAACTCATCTGGTGCGACGTCGTGTATGAATCATCCAAAATTCATTAGTGCTTCCTCTAATGTCCCCTGGAAGCGTGTCGCAGTCCCCAGCGAGAGGACCAGAGCCTATGTCCGGCCCCGCTACATTCCTCGTGGGACCCTGTGGAGCATTAGCATTAGCGCAGAGCATTAGCATTAGCGTGGAGCACAGCAGGGGCAAATTCCTCTCTGATTAAAACACTCACCTGCAGCACTGGAGCACAGCTCTGCGGCTCTGAAACGCCCTCTGCTGGTCACGGCAGGGACGTGACAGGACTCATCAAAAACATCAAAACAGAGGATGGGGTGAAAGAGCATTTGAAGGTTCAATGCTTTTCTGCTCTCGTCCCCTCTTCTCCTCCTCTCTCCTCATCTCCTCTGCTCTCCTCCCTTCTCCTCTACTCTCCTTTGCTCTCTGCTCCTCCTTTCTCCTCCTCCTTGCTCTCCCCTCCTCTTCTCTCCTTCTTTCTGCTCTCCTCCTATCTCCCTCCTTTACTCTCCTCTTTACTCCTCTCTTTCTCTTTTCCCTATCTTCTCCTCCAACTTCTCTCCTCTCCTCTCTTCCCCTTCTGTTTCCTTCTCCTTTTTTTCCATTCTGCTCCTCCTCTTTTCTTCTCTCTCCTCTCCTCTTTTCTCCTCCTCTTTTCTCCCCTCTTCTCCTCTCTTCTTCTCTACTCCCTCCTCCTCTCTGCTCTCCTCCACTCTTCTCTCCTCCCCTCTTCTCCTCTCCTCCTTCCTCCTCCCCCCTCCTCTCTGCTCTCCTCCTCTCTCCTCACTCCTCCTCCCTCCTCATCCCCTCCTCCTCCTCCCTCCTCCTCTCTGCTCTCCTCACTCCTCCTCCCCCTCCTCCTCCTCTCTGCTCTCCTCACTCCTCCTCCCCCTCCTCCTCTCTGCTGTCCTCCCTCCTCCTCCCCCTCCTCCTCTCTGCTGTCCTCCTCCTTCCTCCTCTCTGCTCTCCTCACTCCTCCCTCCTCCTCCCTCCTCCTCTCTGCTCTCCTCACTCCTCCTCCCCCTCCTCCTCTCTTCTGTCCTCACTCCTCCTCCCTCCTCTTCCTCCCTCCTTCTCTCTGCTCTTCTCACTCCTCCTCCCCCTCCTCCTCTCTGCTGTCCTCACTCCTTCTCCCTCCTTCTCCTCCTTCCTCCTCTATGCTCTCCTCTCTCCTCCCTCCTCCTCTCTGCTGTCCTCACTCCTCCTCCCTCCTCCTCCTCCTCCTCCTCTCTGCTCTCCTCACTCCTCCTCCTTCCTCCTCCCCTCCTCCCTCCTCCTCTCTGCTCTCCTCACTCCTCCTCCCCCTCCTCCTCTCTGCTGTCCTCCCTCCTCCTCATCCCTCCTCCTCTCTGCTCTCCTCACTCCTCCCTCCTCCTCCTCCCTCCTCTTCCTCCCCCCTCCTCTCCTCCCTCCTCCTCCCCCTCCTCTTCCTCCCCCCTCCTCTCCTCCCTCCTCCTCCCCGTCCTCCTCTCTGCTCTCCTCACTCCTCCTCCCCCTCCTCCTCTCTGCTGTCCTCCCTCCTCCTGCTCCTTCCTCCTCTCTGCTCTCCTCACTCCTCCTCCCCCTCCTCCTCCCCCTCCTCCTCCCCCTCCTCCTCTCTTCTGTCCTCACTCCTCCTCCCTCCTCCTCCTCCCTCCTCCTCTCTGCTCTTCTCACTCCTCCTCCCTCCTCCTCCTCCCTCCTCCTCTCTGCTCTCCTCACTCCTCCTCCCCTCCTCCCTCCTCCTCTCTGCTCTCCTCTCTCCTCCTCCTCCCTCCTCCTCTCTGCTGTCCTCCCTCCTCACTCCTCCTCCTCCCTCCTCCTCTCTGCTCTCCTCACTCCTCCTCCCTCCTCCTCTCTGCTGTCCTCACTCCTCCTCCTCCCTCCTCCTCTCTGCTCTCCTCACTCCTCCCTCCTCCTCCTCCCTCCTCCTCTCTGCTGTCCTCCCTCCTCCTCTCTGCTCTCCTCACTCCTCCTTCCTCCTCCTCTCTGCTCTCCTCACTCCTCCTCCTCCCTCCTCCTCTCTGCTCTCCTCACTCCTCCCTCCTCCTCCTCCCTCCTCCTCTCTGCTGTCCTCCCTCCTCCTCTCTGCTCTCCTCACTCCTCCTTCCTCCTCCTCTCTGCTCTCCTCACTCCTCCCTCCTCCTCCTCCCTCCTCCTCTCTGCTGTCCTCTCTCCTCCTCCTCCCTCCTCCTCTCTGCTCTCCTCACTCCTCCTTCCTCCTCCTCTCTGCTCTCCTCACTCCTCCCTCCTCCTCCTCCCTCCTCCTCTCTGCTGTCCTCCCTCCTCCTCTCTGCTCTCCTCCCTCCTCCTCCCTCCTCCTCCCTCCTCCTCCCTCCTCTGTCTGTCCGTAGCTCTTTCTCTTCCGGCTGAGTAAGGCGGTGGACGTGGACTTCACACAATGTGCCACTCACGGCAGCTTCTCGCGCCGCTGGCAGGAAACGCTCTACAACATGTTCCACTTCAGCACGCTCTACGTCTGCCCCCTGGTGGTCATGGTGTGGTGCTACAGCTGCATCCTCCTGCACATCCAGCGCCAGGCAACCGTCCACAAAGGTATGGTCATTTCAGTCATTTTGCTCTTAAAATGTTCGTATTAACCTGCTCTACATGATCCTGACATTTTTATTTCACTATTGTGTCTGTAAATCAAGATATGAACATTAATAACAGGTAAATCGGGCGCCTTCTTTCCCAGAGGTTGCTCCTGCTAGCTTTAGCAACAGTTTTGATTGACAGCCTCAATCCAGATTGGCTCTTTGGTTGCCATGATACTCGCAGTCAGATTTCCAAATATGGAATACGGCTCTGAATTGTTCCCTATAACTGCTCTAGCCTCGATGAGCTTAATTTGACTGGAGCTGAACGCTGTGGGTGACGTCACCCTTAATTTATATTTATACGTTTTATTGGTAAAATGTTCTGTTCATGTTCTATGTTCTATCAGGCTGGGGGGTGTTCTACATGGATTTCTGTGCACGCATGAGATTCCCTATATGTTTGACATTTCATTACGGGGGTTTATTTATTTATTTAGTTAGTTATTTAATTCAGTTTAATTTGACCCATATATTATTTCATTATCAGGTTAAGAATATGGTTAGGATTAGGGATAGGTTCAGGAACAATTAATTTGGTGATGTTTAGGGCTTTGGGATATGGAACACTTGTCCTGTCCTGTAACGAAATGCCATGAACATTTAGGGAGTCCTATTAGCAATGCTGCCAAAAAGTTTTAAGATTGTCTGAAAACTCAAAATGGATTTAAAGTGCACATTTACAGGAGCCTGTGAGTAATCCGAGCATCCATGGTCCTGTTTAGGAGTTTGATTTTCAACAAAAAAGGTGAGAGTGACAAACTGAAAAACTGTTGGCTAATGCTAGCTAGTTTATGACTGTAATTTTATGTGTGAGAGACTTGTTTAACAGCACAACCTCACCTGTTGTAGTTCCAACTAAGTCATTTATTTCTGGTCAGATTGTGATAAAATAAAGCTCAGATTAAAGTCTAATCTGAGGTACAGAGCTTCAGACAGAGCAGAGCCTACAGTTAGCATCACACCCCCAGAGCATGTAGGAGATTTACTGTTTTTGAACTATCCAAAATCTACAAATGTTTAACATGATTATTATTTTATTATTTGAACTTTCTACCATGTTATAATGTTGTTCCCTCATCAAAAATACACCTGAAGACATTTTAGACGACATCCATGCATGTTTGAGTAATTTAGCAAACTCTCCCGGGGCCTATTAGAACCCTCCTTACGGTTAGCAAGAGTGCGAGTCTGTACGGTAATTTTTCATAAATAAAAAAAAAAAAAACATGATACGAAACAATACACTATGACTTCACAAACCTGGTGCAGTAGCTTCATTAGCAGGATGCATGCTGATTGTGTGTCATGTGTTATTTAGGTAATGTGTAATGAATTAATAATGAAAACCTCATACAAGTGTAATAGACCCGCTTTAATTTCGTGCCTTAAACTCCTTTGAACTGACAGCAATCCTGCCTTTGGATTTGAATAAACTGTCCGAGGATATTGTGAAAAAATCGTTCGACTTTTTACACTTTACACTAACAGAAAACATTGAACTCTGTGCCAGTTTGTGTTTCATGTGGATAGGCCCAGTAATGACGGAGATATTAACCATTAACCAGGTCAACACATCTGCAGTCTGACAGTTACACGGCAAACTCCACCTGAGAGTTCTGACATGTCTGTGTGATCATTCAGGCCCCTAATGGGTGCTCTCACACATATTTGCCCCGTAATTTTCCTTGTGTAGATTTAGGTTTGAGGTGGAGTTATAAATAGGAGATAGATGTTCAAAGGTGTTTAGAGCACCCGGGGCCTGAACGATTATGCTAAATATGACTCACAGTTCACACCCCATAGAAGTAAAATACCTCCTCTTTAATGAGAAGATAAAGCTGAATTTTGTCCTTAAGAAAACCCCTCGGAGTCCAGTGGTTCCACCTGAGTCTCAGTAAAAGTCCACAGAGAGACCGTTTACACATTGTCCTTGTTGTTGCAGCTGGAGAATGGAGCTTGCGTCGCTCGGGCACAGACATGATCCCTAAAGCGAGGATGAAGACGGTGAAGATGAGCGTGGTGATCGTGCTGTCCTTTGTCCTCTGCTGGACCCCATACTATCTGCTGGGCGTGTGGTACTGGTTCCAGCCCTCCGTCCTGGACTACACCCCGGAGTACATCCACCACAGCCTCTTCGTCTTCGGGAACCTCAACTCCTGCCTGGACCCGCTCATCTACGGCTTCTACTCCCCGTCCTTCAGGGCTGGACTGAGGCAGTGCTGCAGGGGCAAGCGCCACGCGGCCAGCCCCAGGAGCCTGAACCAGAGCCCGGTGAATACCAAAGAGGTCCAGAGAGAGGAGCAGGAGATGGACAGTATGAGCCCGGAGCAGGGAGATCTGGAGTGAGGGACAACACGAGGCAGATGTTTTCTTCTACCTGCTGTAACGTCCCACTCTTAGCACAAACTTATTTTGTGTTAAAGCTGGGGTTCACGAGTTTTGCTGCTAAACTGTGTAAAGAGAATTTATATTGACCAGAATAAATTAAAATCACAGGGCCTTACATTTCAACGAAGTTAAGTCGCTGCTTTGTGGTCTAAGAGCGTGCTGCAAATGGCTACAACATTTCAACGGCACTTGGCTGCAGGCTGTCAGACCAATCAAACAGTCCAACAAAGGTCCAGATCCCACCGCTCCTCCCCCTCACTCTCCCCTTTAGTCCTCCCAGCCCTGCCCCTCCACCTCCCCATTAAACCTGTTAGTCCTCCAGACCCACCCTCCACTCCTTCTTTTAGTTTAGTCCCACTTTAAAACTCATCCGTTGTGTTGTATACTCTGGGTTCATTTAAATTCTTCATCTTTTAGATGCAGACAGTAAACATCCATTTTCACTTTTCATTATAAGAAAGTAGTTACCCCAGCTTTAATGCAGAATCACCAATCACTGTATCTGGAAATAATGTAAAAAAAACACCCCACAATATTCTCTTGTATATTATTTTGACTGTGAAATCTGTGGCTGTCAAGAATGCTTTCCCTTTAACAATATGAGATATACTTAAAGGTATTTGTACAAAGTGGTACTGTGCACTCAGAGCATGACATTATTATTGACCTGAGACTTTAGTTTGTTCCTGTTAAGGCTATGCACATGTACACATGTATGTACACATGTATGTACACATGTATGTACACATGTATGTACACATGTATGTACAACTATGTACACATGTTTGTACACTTCTATGTACACATGAATGTACACAAGTACACTTGTATGTACACATGTACATGTATGTACACTTGTATGTACATGTACAGTATGTACACATGTATGTACACATGTATGTACACATGTATGTATTGTGTGATTCAGTTGTCCTATGTGTACACTATGTGAATGTACCGCCTCGTCTGCACAGTCTGTGGCTCTGACGTCGTCCCAATGATCCAACTGAATAAACCCACTGTGAAATGTACCAGAGCACACTGTGATCTGTGGGAGAGGAGAGAAAGGAGAGAAAGGAGAGGGCAATGAGGAGAGAGAGGGGGAGGTCAAGGAGGAGCGAGAGAGAGAGAGAGAGAGAGAGAGAGAGAGAGGAGGTCAGTGAGGAGAGAGAGAGAAAGAAAAAGAAAGGAGAGGGCAAGGAGAAAAGAGAGAGAAGGTCAGAGAGGAGAGACACAATAGAGACGAATACATAGACATACAGTCTATGGAAGATGCACCATGGACATCAGGACAGAGCTGGGAGAAAGTATTCAAACATTGTACTCAAGTAAGAGTAATGTTACTTCAAAAATAATATTACTCAAGTACAATTACAAAGTAGTGATCTCAGAAAATTACTCAAATAAGAGTGAAAAAGCAATTGGGAAAAAGACTACTCAAGTAAGAGTAACTTAAAGAGTAACTGTGAAAATGTAACATCTGATTTATAATTTGAAGTTAGTGTAGTTTGAAGGGCAAACATTAAATAATGCACAAAATGTGGTCTTTTCAAACAGATACAAAAATTAGACAAATTAAATCATATCTGAAGGAGCTGCAAGAAACACAAATATTCAAATCAATTCATATTGTCGACATAAAGCTCAAGTCACTTTAGATTTACTCACAGAGGGAAGAGGAACCACAACCTTTACTCAAGTAAAAGTACTGTTACTTTATTCAAGTAAATGTAACTGATTATTAATCACCTCTGATACAGGTGTTGTTTGCAGCCTATAGACAGCAAGGCTTCACAGTTTCATATTTGTTAAAAATAATAATAAACATTTTTATTCTATCAAATACCTTTAACTTTCAAGAAACCTTTTAACCAGAACACAGCACATCTCCAAAATGAAGCTTCTCAAAGAGGGGGACTTCTATGGGCTATTAACTGTACCACATAACATATTTAGATCATCATGTTTTATTGTTTTGAAAATACTAGTACAACGCATTAACATGTCTTTTTTATTAAAATCTTTTATGTTTTGAGTCAGAAGTCGTTCAGTGAAACTACTGCACATCCACAGACTGTATAACGAAGTGGACTGAGTGAGTGTGACATCACCCACAGCGTTCAGCTATAGTCAAATGAAGCTCATCGAGGCTAGAGCCGTTAAAGGGGTGAATCTGGAGCGAGTCCATATTTGGAATTCCGACAGCGAGTATCATAGCAACCAAAGAACCAATCCAGCCCAAGGCTGTTGAAGATAATGCTCCTACTAAACACTGGTTTAGTAGGGAGCTGGCACTTAGCAACGGTGTCAATCAAACCTGTTACTAAGACTAGTGGACACTAGGTGCCTGATTTGTCTCTCATTAATGTTTATATCTTGATTTATTGAAACAACAGTGAAATAAAAACACCAGGATCATGTAGAGTGGGTTAATACAAAAAAATGTAAGACCAGAATGACGAGTCTGACAGCAGCAGATGCAGAGAGACGTCGATGGAGTTAGATGTGTGCCCAGGCTCACTTCCTATTTGCAACGCAGCGGCTAGCAGGTTAGCGAAGTCCATTTATATATACAGTCTATGTGCACATTGCATCAGGTTTATAAATCTGTAATGTACAGTTTTGTATCATGTGTTTGTATATTTATGGAGAATTGTCATGTGGGAGCATGGGTGACAAAGACTTGTGGGCGGAGCCTTGGACAAATCTTATCGAATTCAAACAATCACATTCACAGTTTGGTCTATTTCTGATGTGTACAATCACAGTGTATAAACTTTAGGCAGCATATTATTTCACAAGGTACTAAACAATAAATGTGCACATCCAAGCATTTATTTATGTATATTATCATATATATCTCCTATCCATTGTAAAAGCAAAAAAAACAAAAAACTTCTCCAACTAACAGACAAACGGTGACTATGTTACTTAAATAAAAAAAATGCAAACAAGTTTAAGGATTTATATGTGGCACCAGCAGACAGGAGAATGTAAGGTGTGGGTTAGGCCGTGAGTTGAGGGTTTATCTTTTTATATATTAAAATAGCGTTTCCTGGTACATTTCTGTTTAAAAAGTGCAAGTGTAGTTTGGGTCAGAGGTCAGATCATAATAGTTTTGATTAAGGAATTTCAAGGAAAGTAGGACTAAAAGCTCATTGTGAGAAGGCCAGGGGTTTGCAGCGCTTACTCTGAGGATTAGAATATAAAACATGTACAGTATATAACATGTAGAAAGTAGAAAACATGTATATTGTTGTATTTCTAAGTGCGTTGCACTGTGCAGCCGTTCCACAGAGCAGGTTTGTGTTGTTTTGGGTGAGCAGAGGTCTTCATGAGGAGGAACCTCACAGAGCTCCTGCACAGTGACTCTGCACAGGCTGATCAAACGATCATCAGGCTCCACAATGTGCTCCCACTTCAGTGTGAATAAACTCAACTCTTTAAGACACACTGCAGGACAGTGGGAAAAAAGATTATATTTAGAGATATCAATTTGAAAGTTTACTTATATAAATCTAAGAAAAAAATATATTATAAGTTTTTTGTTGTTTTTTTTTTGTTATGGCATGTTGTCACATAAAGATATTTTATTCATAAAAATGACACAAATTTACAATTTTTGGGACATGAATCTCAAAAAGGTGAATTATTTTTTGCTTCTTTTTGTTGACATATTAGATACTAAAACATAGAGGGGATTTTGGATCTGATTAAGTATCTGAGTAAACTAGATCTTACAAAAGACATGTGCAGTAAGTCAGGCTGGAATTAGGTAAACAAATCCTTGTTTACGTTTCATCAAAATCTGGTAAAGTACAAGACTGTAGTGTTTGGTGTGTGGAGGTGCTACTTAAAGAGCTGATCTTTATGTCCCTATGGGGGAAATGCACCGTGTTTCTTATGACTCTATGGCTGCAGGTTGTAATCAATTAAATAAAACATCTTTCGCTGCAGATTTGGACCATTTTGTTCCACATGCAGCTTGTATGCCAAGAGACCAAACTAACCCAAAGAAAATACAAAATAAAAATTGAAAAAAAGGTTTGCCTGTAGTGTCAGCTCTTAAAATAATAATATATTTTGATGTAATTTTTCGCAGATCATTTGAGGACAGAGTTTAGTCATATGTGCACACATTGAGTCTGATTCAGTCTAACAGTGGAGTCTGTAGGACACACAGCATTTTCACTGTGAAATAATGGTTAAAATACATGATTCATAAAGTTGTTGCATGCACAGACCAGATTCCTACAGAGGAAACTGTGTCAAACTGAAGCAGCATCTTTACCAAAATCACTGAATCATAGAAAAACATCACAAAAACTAAATATTGTTATGGCCATATCCTGAGCTGTTGGGATTTTAATGGCACAGTTCGGGGTTAAGTCCTGGTCCACTGCTCAGCCCCAGAAGCGCTGGCGTCCTTGAGGCGGGGCCTGCTCTTTCTGAGGTGGGCTGAAAGCACCGCCACTCATCTCCATGGTAACCAGGAAGTACAGATTGGCGGCAATCATGGCGAGGGATGGAAGAAAGGACAACCCGAACCCGAAGGCGCGGATACTGCTCTGGAACATTGCAGCCACCCAGTACACCAGCCTGTGGACAAAACAAGCGCACCTTTAACCGCCGCATCAGCCTGTGGACAAAACAAGCGCACCTTTAACCGCCGCACCAGCCTGTGGCCAAAACAAGCGCACCTTTAAATGCCACACCAGCCTGTGGAAAAAAACAAGTGCACCTTTAAATGCCGCACCAGCCTGTGGAAAAAAAAAACAAGTGCACCTTTAACCGCCGCACCAGCCTGTGGACAAAACAAGCGCACCTTTAAATGCCACACCAGCCTGTGGAAAAAAAAACAAGTGCACCTTTAACCGCCGCACCAGCCTGTGGAAAAAAACAAGTGCACCTTTAAATGCCGCACCAGCCTGTGGAAAAAAAAAACAAGTGCACCTTTAACCGCCGCACCAGTTTGTGGACAAAACAAGCGCACCTTTAAATGCCACACCTGCCTGTGGACAAAACAAGCGCACCTTTAAATGCCGCACTTGTCTGTGGACAAATGAGTGTGCTGTTACATGAATGCTCAAAATCAAAATAACATTTTAACAGTAAAATAATGTGATTTGTTTGTGGCCACAGTCCGTCTGATTGCTCATTTTGCAGTTCACATGCAGACATACATTTGAGTCATTTTAAAGGTCCAGAAATCAGATAATAATCAGATTTTAGTGTGCATGTAAACACAGACAGTGTTTCAGTTGCTCTGGGTTTTAGCCGTTGCATTAGCCACGATCTCTGTCTGTCTCCTGTCACAACTGACAGGGACATGAGTTGCAGTGTGTACGTACAGCTGTACACTCCAACTTTCATCCCTAAATTTAGCACAATATATCACCAGTGAGATGATATGGCCCCACCCTATTGCACACCCTAACAACCGAGCTGTTGTTTAAGGGGGACTTCAGTGTGCAGGCCACATATGAAACAAACAATGCTTAAATTGGTCAAAAGACATAGGTGCCAAATGACTATGTAGACAATGTTGTGATGTAACATTTGAACACAACTAATAAATAAAATATCATATTTTGAAGCTCATCAAACACTATGATTAAAACAGACCTAAAACTACATCCGGTCACTTTACAGTTGAGATTCTGACTGAGATGAACAGTAAAAGGTTTTTGGTGTTAGGGAAAAGTACCGTCCGAGGCAGAAGAGCAGCGTGAGCAGCGGCACCAGTTTGAGCTGCTCCTGGCTCAGGTAGGTCGCCATGACGGCGAGCTGCAGGAAGTAGAGCAGGAACAGGTGAGTGGAGTCAGACACAAAGCCGCGGTGTACGCTGACATCATTAATCCCTGTTCTCTTCAGCCCTACGGAGCCACACCCCTCAGTTTCACACAGAGACTGCACTTCACCAGAGCGGAACCGCGACACGCCCAGGACCAGGTACCCTGCAACATGACACAACAGGGGGCGCTATTGTCAGCAGCACGTCACAAACTTTTAACACAAGAGCTCATGATTGGCTTCGTCTAAAAACTGGCCGCACTAGAACGGAAATGGGAAAAAAAAAGCTTTTGGTTATTTTGCTTCCCAAAAACAGAACACATTTCAAACACGTGAAACTGGATAGACTGGTGCCTCTACGGTTCATGCTGCTGCATTCACACACGGCAGTTTAATGTGATGTGTTTGGTTAAAGACATAGTTAGTTCAGGAGTGTAAACATTTCCTCTTTTGTACATGATATGATGTAATGTGTGAGTGTTCCAGAGGCTTCACACTGGGAGTGTTGTACATGTATGGCTATGAGAGAAGGTTCAGCGGTTACTATGGTAACACAACACACAATAGCAAATGCTCTCAAAAAAGTTTTAAAATAGTCTGAAGAAAAAAAAAAAGCAGTGCAATCTGTTAGCATCACACTCCCAAGGAATGTTGATGGCAAAGTATGAACAGGAGAATGACGACAGACCAAAAGAGGTTCTGATGTTGCAACACTGCACTGCTCTGTTTGTAGTGTTTACACAGAGCGCTCATGAATGACAGGCTGGTGCTCTCATTGGGCTCTCTCTGTAAAAAGATAAATGAAAATCAGGAGGAGCGCCTAAACCAGAGGAGGGGCACCTAGACCAGAGGAGGAGCGCCTAAACCAGAGGAGGAGCACCTAAACCAGAGGAGGAGCGCCTAAACTAGAGGAGGAGCACCTAAACCAGAGGAGGAGCACCTAAACCAGAGGAAGAGCACCTAAACCAGAGGAGGACTCACCCAGTGCTACAGGCAGTGAAGCAAAGACACAGCAGCGCAGAGTGTAGACCAGCCTGAGGGGGGCGCTGTCCATCACCGGCGCGTCAAAGGGGAGAAAGACGTATCCGCCCCACAGCAGGAAGGGGAAAAACAGAGCCGCTGTGCCCAAGGACACCGCCATCTTGAGGACCACGCGCTCACTGCAGCACCGCCCTGTGTCAGGGGAAGCCCGTCATTCAGTCAGTTTTTATTGACACTTTATTATCATTAAAGAAGACATGTCTGCTCTATACGTAAATCCATGACACCCATGGATCATTATGTTATAATATATATAATATGGTTTTATTTTTAAGTGCAATATTCATCTAAAACCACTTAATAAAAGAAAAAGTCCAGTGCTTTCCAGGTTATTACAGAGCACGACAGGTACGACAGGTACATCACCAGAAACTCCATCACAACAAAGCACCGCCTCCTGTCGGCGCCTCCTATGGACAGCCACGGATCACACTAGTGAGCAGCACATTTATTTTATTTAGTTTATCTTTATTTAAGGGGAAATGTACAGAGACATTGAGCTAATTAAAAACAGAGATGTTACGCAACAGATTTAAGCTAAATAGCTAGTTTTATCTGCAGTCAGAGTTTTGTACCAGCACCAGCAGTAGTACTGTACTAGTACTGTAGTACAGCAGTACTACAGTACTAGTACAGTACTACTGCTGTAGTAGATGTTTCTTAAATCATTTCAGATGAATTTTATGATTTATAATGTTCAAATTATAACATGATGATCCGCGAGTATCGTGGATATACACAATATTTATACAATATGTATATATAAACATACACACTATGTCCTTCTTTATATCCATATCAGTGAATCTGTGCAAATACCTCGAGGTGGCTTCTCTTCGGGCCACTCCTCTTGGACAAAGTGCTGCTGGAGGAAGGGCCTCTTTTCAGCCTCCATTTCCCATGATTCTTTGATGCTGGTGGAGGCGGGGCTGAACACCTGAGCTGCACTCACAGGCAGTGTGTTCTCCTGCCAGGCCCCGCCCTCCATCATCATCATCTGGCTCTCAGTCCAGCTGCCGGCCTCTGGAGGCTTCAACTCAGACATCTGCAACATACATGAGTCATACATGTGTAAATATTATGCAAGTAAAATACAAGCATTAGAATACAGGTTAAGGTGCACTTTAGAGTCCCATGCATTTGACCCGTCCTTCAGTGCCGCTGGAGAAGCCTGTCAGGAGCTGCTCCAGCAGGTTTTTTGGGTATATGGATGGTATGTAGTGGTGAAAATAGATCTGAAAACGTGTTCTCCAGTAAAAGTACAAGTACTGCTGCTAAAATATCACTGGCCTGAAATGAACCAAATAGTTTATTTTATTTGTCTCCTCCTCTATAACCTCCTCTTCCTCGCTCTCCACTGCCACAGCCCCGTCTTCACCCTCCTCTTCCTCGCTCTCTACACCCCTCATCATTCCTCTCTCCTACAATCCCTGTAAAAGTTTTAAGATTGTGCAGAAACCAGTTCAGACCAGTAGCTTTGACGTGTCCCATCATGAAGACACTGGAGCAGCTCCTTGTGCACGTCCTAAGGTCACAGCAGGGGGCGCTGTTCTTTACACACTGCACTGGATTTACTGATTCCTAAATGCTCAATAAAATTATGTATGGATCTAAATTTGTAAGTAAAGGTATTAAGTAGAGATACTAGAGATTGGGATAAAGATGTTGGTTGGCCGATATATCGTGCCGATATTTGCACTATTTAGCGTATCAGCTATTGGCCTTACCTTTCCAGTCTAGGCTGAGATTTTGTTTTGGTCTTGCTGCCTAAAGAGCACACATAAAGCTTTATTTAAACACTTCAGTGCAGAGAAATATCTGCACAGACGTGGCTGCGCAGCTCTCTTATAAGTCCACGGTAAAAAGGCCTTTTGATGAGTTTGTAGTGAATTTAAACTACAAAATTTGGGGAAAATAATAAAAATTGATCCAACATATCGGCCCAAAAATATGGACAGAGGAGATTGGTCATCATTTGCTCTGGATTCTAAATCATCAACATCGGCCATGAAAAAATCCGTATCAGTTGATCTGTAGTATTAATTACACAAGAAATATACTACTGAAAGTACTAGTTACTTTTTGCACTTTTTTTTTTCTTTAGTCGTTCTAAATCCTCCAGATAATCAGTGCAGTGTTGACATTTTGCATAAATCAACCTACTTTACATCACATTTTAGTGGTAAAACTGTTCCTAAATCCTCCATTGAAATGAAAGGAGCAGCTATTGGGACTTGTACTGTGTGAAGTGACTTCTGTGATTTTAAATGCAGACAAGTTTAAAACTCTAAATAAAAGTACAGCTACAGTCTACTCAGCAATAGGAATGTAAGTATTTGTAGTAATGGTCAGTACACACACAGAGCACACACACAGCACATACAGAACACACACAGAGCACACACACAGCACACACACACACACCCCGAAACAGAAGTACAGTGCAGTAGTTGTGTGTTGTGCGTCAGCCTGTAGGACTCAATAACACGTCACAGCGCTTCTTTATAGCACTGGTCTGGACAAATAAAACAATAATGCGGGATTTCGCTTCTATAGTATGACAGAAAACACGAGCAAGCGCCAGACTAAACACAGTGACAGGTTTGTTCCGGACATATTTTCAGGAAGAGCCACAGACGCGGTTAGTTTCGGCGCTCGGATCGACTGTATCGATACACACTCTTCCTTAACGAAACACACACACACACACACACACACACACACACGAACAAAGCAGGCAGGCTAGTACAGCCCAGGAATAAACACGACCAACATGTTTACAGCTCAGACGAGTACGCACCTGTTTCTGCTTCGGACGCCCCTGTCTACACCTGTCTACACCTGTCTACACCTGTCTACACCTGTCTACACCTGTCTACACCTGTCTACACCTGTCCGGGTTCACCGTGGACCGGAAACACGCAGCGGCGCGCCTCATGGACGCGCCTCCTGGTCTCAAGGCGCGTTCAAAGCCCCGCCCACAAACTCCGACTCTACAGTTTCCTTCTTTGTCGCTGCTATAATGTGTCAATTGCCTATAATGGACTATAAAGCTCATAATATGGTGTATTTACCTCTCAGTTTGATCACATTGAGTTAATAATATTATTTGGTAACGACACCTTCACACAACAAGTAGTAAACAAGTAGTAAATAAGTAGGCTACGACTACAGGTTTCTGCTGTCAGGACACAGTCATGAATTGCGTAACACAAACCTCCGTATCACGTGCTGCTTGACTCGCCTGTCCTGAGGTGATGTTATAATGTGTAAGGCCGACGTCACTGAAGGCCCAAGGGTCAAATGCACGGCCCAACCCTGCAGCCCAGTGCCCCAACACACCCATGCATTCTGTTCAAATGGTTCCATGTATAAGTCAGCAAAAACAGGTGAGCAACAGGTGAGAAACAGGTGAGTGACAGGTGAGGTCAATCAAACCTCTGTCTATGTTTTGTCTGTTCAAGGGGGACCGGAGGGTGTGTTCCAATTACAGGGGAATCACACTCCTCAGCCTTCCCGGTAAGGTCTATTCCAGGGTACTGGAGAGGAGAATCCGACCGATAGTCGAACCTCGGATTCAGGAGGAGCAGTGTGGTTTTCATCCCGGTCGTGGAACACTGGACCAGCTCTGTACTCTCCATCGGGTCCTCGAGGGCTCATGGGAGTTTGCCCAACCAGTCCACATGTGTTTTGTGGATCTGGAGAAGGCATTTGACCGTGTCCCTCGTGGTGTCCTTTGGAGGGTGCTCTGGGAGTATGGGGTCCGGGGCTCTTTGCTAAGGGCTGTCCGGTCCCTGTATGACCGGAGCAGGAGCTGTGTTCGCATGCAGTAAGTCAGACCTGTTCCCGGTGCATGTTGGACCTTGGCCCTTTGTCACCGGTTCTGTTCATTATATTTATGGACAGAATTTCAAGGTGCAGCCAGGGGCCGGAGGGGGCCTGGTTTGGGAACCACAGGATTTCATCTCTGCTGTTTGGTTTGTCATGGTTCTCAGCTGGAAAAAAGGTGGTTTGCTCTCTCCGGGTGGGTGGTGAGTCTCTGCCTCAAGTGGAGCAGTTCAAGTATCTCGGGGTCTTGTTCACGAGTGAGGGAAGGATGGAGCGTGAGATTGACAGGCGGATCGGTGCAGCGTCTGCAGTGATGCGGTCGCTGTATCAGTCCGTTGTGGTAAAGAAGGAGCTGAGTCCAAAGGCAAAGCTCTCTATTTACTGGTCAGTCTAAGTTCCTGCTCTCACCTATGGTCATGAGCTCTGGGTAATGACCGAAAGGAATTTCTATCACAGGGTGGCTGGATGCTTCATTAGAGATAGGATGAGGAGTCACAAAGAAGGAGCTCAGAGTAGAGCCGCTGCTCCTACACGTTGAGAGGAACCAGTTGAGGTGGCTCGGGCATCTGCTCAGGATGCCTCCTGGACGCCTCCCTAGGGAGGTGTTCTGGGCATGTCCCACCGGGAGGAGGCCCCGGGGAAGACCCAGGACACACTGGAGGGACTATGTCTCTGGGCTGGCGTGGGAACGCCTTGGGGTCCTACAGGAGGAGCTAGAGGAAGTGTCTGGGGTGGGGGAGGTCTGGGAGTCCCTGCTTAGACTGATGCGACTCGGCCCCGGATAAGAGAAAGAAAATGGATGGATAAAAGGTAACATGGTGATGTAAATATGTTTTGTTAGCAGTTAACACCCCATAGAAATATCTCCTCTTTAAGAGAGGAGCAAAGTTTTATGCACGTATTTGAGTGTGTGCCATGTGAGAGGGAAAGAGAGAGAGGGGGGGGGAGAGGGAGACAGAGACAGAGAAAAAGAGAAAATAATGGATATAAACTGTATACATTTCAAACTAGAAATGTAGTTGTTGGTCAGCCATGGATCCACAAACATAACAATATTACCTAAGTTTATTTGTGCAAACAGAACATGTTGCTTTAGTTCAGTAAGATCAATAATTAAGCACAAACATTTTTTTTTTTCTTAGTACATTTTATAACATAACTTCATCTTGATTTTAAACAACTGGCTGTTGTTGTAACACATAAACACAGCACAAAACCTTCTGTCATGCTCTGTTCTCTCCTGTGTGACTTCTCATGTGACTTTTCAAATCGCTGCTCTGGGCAAATCATTTACTACAGACAGAACAGCTGTAAGGTTTGTCTCCTGTGTGTGTTCTCATGTGTTTTTTAGATAAATCTTTTGAATAAATACGTTCTCAAAGACAGACAACTGGAAGGTTTCTTTCCTGTGTGCGTTTTCATGTGGCATGTGAAATGACTCTTTTGACGTAAGAGTTAAAAAATATTTGAGGAAAGTACTACTCAAGAGTAAATGTCAGGATGTAATTTCTGTTTTATAATTTTCCCACTTACTCACAATGGGAAGAGTAACCACAACATTTACTCGAGTACTGTTACTACAATATAACATTACTCAAGTAAAAGGACGCTGCTAGAAAAGTACTTAAAAAAAATCTCAAGTAAATGTAACTGAGTACTATCCAACTCTGGCCCATTCATGTTTTGTGTGATACTTGAACCTCGACCAAGACATTTGAAACTGATGCTTTGTTAAAATACCGTCTGAATATCGTTCTTGAGATACTGCAATTAACTCTGGGGATATGATTTTTTGTGCGTATGGCCCACCCCTGTGTAACACCATGTGACAAGAAAACACAGGTATTACTGTTTCATTTATAATAATAATGTTGTGTCTTTTTGTGTCTGTGCAGTTGGTGATTCTCTTGAACCTGAGACAGGGCTGTGTGATGCCAATTGTTCTGGTGAGAATTTAAAGTCACAATACTAAACTTTTAAACTCCATTTTGATACTAAGGAATAGACACAACTCAATACTGATTCTGATACCACAATAATAATAAACACAATACAATGTGATTTTAACATTAAATGGTAGTACTTTCTTTCATATTCCCATGTGTCTTATACACTCACCTGAAGGATTATTAGGAACACCAGACTAATACGGTGTTTGACCTTTCGCCTTCAGAACTGCCTTAATTCTACGTAGCATTGATTCAAGGTGCTGATTCATTCTTTAGAAATGTTGGCCCATATTGATAGGAGCATCTTGCTGTTGATGGAGATTTGTGGGATGCACATCCAGGGCACGAAGCTCTAGTTCCACCACATCCCAAAGATGCTCTATCAGGTTGAGATCTGGTGACTGTGGGGGCCATTGTAGTACAGTGAACTCATTGTCATGTTCAAGAAACCAATTTGAAATGATTCAAGCTTTATGACATGGTGCATTATCTTGCTGGAAGTAGCCATTAGAGGATGGGTACATGGTGGTCATGAAGGGATGGACATGGTCAGAAACAATGTTCAGGTAGCCCATGGTAAGCTACTGTAGCTGTAGCCACAGCTGCCCTGGGGCAGACTGACAGAAGCGAGGCTGCCAATCTGCGCCATCGGCCCCTCCGACCACCTATCATTCGTGCACACACCACTTTCATACTAGGCAATGTGGGTGAAGTGTCTTACCTAAGGACACAACGACAGATCAACACTCTAATCACTGAGCCACTGTCGCCCCTGGATCTTTGTAAACCCTTGAAATGGTTGTGCGTGAAAATCCCAGAAACTGAGTAGATTGTGAAATACTCAGACCGGCCCGTCTGGCACCAACAAACATGCCACGCTCAAAATTGCTTAAATCACCTTTCTTTCCCATTCTGACATTCAGTTTGGAGTTCAGGAGATTGACCAGGACCACACCCCTAAATGCATTGAAGCAACTGCCATGTGATTGGTTGATTAGATAATTGCATTAAGGAGAAATTGAACAGGTGTTGGTAATAATCCTTTAGGTGAGTGTATGTGTGTAATCCCTCAGTGTGCAGTAGGTTCATAGTGGTCCATGGGTGTATACGAGTCTATGTGTCTTATACTTGTGAAAGATACAGATCAGGATCATTGTAAAGTTTGGTTCATTTCTGTCCTTTGAATGTGACTTTTGTAATATTGATACTGCTTAAAATCTCCTAACCCTGTAGTTCTGTACAAACATGTTCTGAAATGTGATTCTTGCATTAGTTTGTCAGTTCAGATTTCAGTCTTTTTGTCAATTCCTCTGGATGTGTTTAAAATATGAACTTTGAACAGATTTATATTATTGAAACATAAAAAATCCCTAAATCGTTCAGCCCTACATTGGTAGAAATAGAACTGAAAAATTATACTCAAGTAAACAAATAGTTGCTTGTTTAATAAATACAGATACAGGTTTAAACATCGACTCAACTAAGTTCAAATGATACTGTGCGGCTGATGTCATTAACATTCCCTGGCTGTGTGATGCTAACTGTAGGCACTGCTCTGTTTGAGGCTTGTTAGACTTTATTTTAAACTATTTCTCTCCTGTGTGACTTTTTGTATGTCTTTTCAGATCAATGCTCTGGGCAGAACAGCTGTAAGGCTTTTCTCCTGTGTGTTTTCTCATGTGATATGTAAGACTACACTTTTTAATAAATGCTTTCTCACAGACAGAACAGCTGTAAGGCCTGTCACCTGTGTGTGTTCTCATGTGGTATGTAAGACTACTCTTTTGAATAAATGCTCTCTCACAGACAGAACAGCTGTAAGGCTTTTCTCCTGTGTGTTTTCTCATGTGTTGTGTGAGATGACTCTTTTTAATAAATGCTTTCTCACAGACAGAACAGCTGTAAGGTTTGTCTCCTGTGTGTGTTTTTATGTGGTATATAAAATTACTCTTTTGAATAAATGCTTTCTCACAGAGAGAACACCTGTAAGGTTTGTCTCCTGTGTGTGTTCTCATGTGATTTGTGAGATGACTCTTTTGATTAAATGCTTTCTCACAGAAAGAACACCTGTAAGGTTTGTCTCCTGTGTGTGTTCTCATGTGTTGTGTGAGATTACTCTTTTGAGTAAATGCTTTCTCACAGACAGAACAGTTGTGAAATATTTCTCCTCTGTGAACTCGAAAGTGTCTTTTTAAATCTATTTTTAAGCCAAATCTCTTTTTACAAACAGAGCACTGGTGTCTCTTCCCTGCAGTTCTTTCAGCTGTTCCTGGCACGTCCCCATTGTCCACAGTGGCTCTGGTCTCTGGTGCAGACTTGTATTTGGGGGATAGACTTGAGTTTGGTGCAGTGGTGCTTTTGGCTCTGATCTGGACTTGGTTGTAGTGGTCTCTATCTGCCTCTGTCTCCATTTGTGCAGCTGAAGAGCCGATTGGAGCACTCCAGTCTTCATCACTGTCAGTGTCAGAAGAGTGCTCCATGTTTCCCTCAGTCTCGGGGTGGACATGTGTCTGTGAGCTGATGTCCTCTCCCTGTATGTCCTCTCTGTGGGCATGTGTCTGTGAGCTGATGTCCTCTCCCTGTATGTCCTCTCTGTGGACATGTGTCTCTGAGTTGATGTCCTCTCTGTGATCAGTTTCTTTTCTTTGAAGCAGTGAGGACTCTTCTGTCTTCACACAGTCATCATTGGCCTCAGGGACAGACCTGAAGAAAAGAAAATCTATATAAATCAAAAACAGTTTGGAACAATTGTCCTCTGAGGAGAAGTCAGTGTCTGTGTCTGCATAAGATAAGATCAGATAAGATATGCCTTTATTAGTCCCACAGTGGGGAAATTCCAGTATTGCACCACACAGTTCAAGAACAGCAGGAAATGGTAACATGCAATAAAACAACAATAATAGCTTAAAATAATTTAAAAAGAGACCTAAAAAATAAACTAAAAATAGACTCTAATAAAAAAAAATAGATTAGACTATTATTTACAATAAGAGTGACATATGAATAGAAAAGTATTCTTATGTATAAAACCTGATAACTCTGTTCATGGGATTCAATTATTATCACTTTACACTTCTGGCTGTTCTTAAATGTCCCTGAATTCAGATGTATTTCTAATCTGATTATATTTTATAATAAATTGTGTTGAAAGTGATGGGACTCACACTTGCAGCTCCTCTTCCTCCTGTTTGTTGTGCTGTTCCTCTGGCTCCTCTTTAATCTCTGGGATTTCCTGTTTCAGAGTGAGACCAGGACTCAGAGAGGACATGTGGACACCTGCAGGAGACAATGGGCAAACAAAGATGATAATTACTTACACAAACACATGTATTATTTGTCCATGAAGTTGTACATTTAGTACAAATCCAAACTTTTTGAGATCAGGATTGTGTCGTCACACAGAATGTTCAGTTCCTCTAATGTTAAACCAATGGACATTTGAAGATGCTAAATACAAACCTTAGCGTTCATTTAAAAGACTCTTTACTGACTGTTAAGTATTGTTCATTAAAGTAGCGCTCTGCGTAAAAAGAGACATTTATTTTGTAGAGACAGGATGTGACGTCATGGCGCTTGTACTTTATGGCCGCTGTTGGCCGTACAAGAGTTGCATTAAAATAAATATGCCAAGCATTTTTCCCAGGTATAAAGAGACACTTCTGCCAAAAACACCTTAACACTGACAGACTATAATGTGATGGATGTATTTAGCAGCAGCTTATCGGCCTGTTGCACGGCTCTTTTACACTTGTATTGTTGTTGCTAATGCGTGTCTATGGACGTGCGCCACATTTGGACAGTAACACGTGGCTCGGACACATCAGACTCACCGGCTCTGGTCAGCACGTCTCTCGGGCTCAGAGTCGAGTCCAGGAGCCGTTGGTTCCTCTCGTTCTCCTGTTTGGAGCGACACAGTTCCTCCTCATACTCGGCTATGATTCTTTCAAACAGCACATATATGTCTTCAGCAGCCGCAGTCAGCCGCTCCTCCACCAAAGCTCTCAGCCTTTGGACTTTAGACATTTTACAAACCGTTTGGTTTTGTCACTTTTTCTGTTTTCTGTCTCTTTTCCTTCCTCGCTGGTTGTGGTAAAAAAGCTCGCTCCTTCGGGCGCTCCTCGCTGTGGCCGTGTGGCGTGTTGCTGCCGCACACTGGTCGCCCGTGGTACTGCAGTAGAGGGAAGTGAAGCTCACATCTGCAACTGGACATTATTATTGACATACACCAGGGGTCGGCAACCTTTAACAAGCAAAGAGCCATTTGGACCCACTTTCCACGGAAAATAAAACACTGGGAGCCGCAAATACTTTTTGACATCTAAAATGAAGATAACAGTGTATATATTGTTTTGTTTTGGCTTGTTTTTTTTTAACCTTTAGGCTTAGTGTAAACAACTATAGTGTGCTTATGACAGGAGCCCCAACCTTTTTGCACCACGGACCAGAATAATGTAGGTTTTATTTTCACGGACCGGCCTTCTACACGTGGCAGATAGATATGACAAAAATAAGTTAAGTAAATAAAAAATACGACTCACCAAACCGCTGCATCAGACGGAGCTCTGCACTTGTTTCTTTGGGATGAGGTTGACCCATCGAGGAGATGAAAGACAATGACACCCACAGCGTGATTATGTCTACTCTGCTCCGCAGTTTTTAAAAAAAAACTCTAAATCTTATCTTTTTATCCCAGGTGCTTATTCTCCATGTGCCAAAGCAGATTTGAAAGTTTCATTGCCTCATTCGCTTTTCCTCCACATATTACACTGAACGGATTCTGCGCGTGAGACTCACCTGTAGAGACAAACCCATAAACCCATATTTTAAGTAGGACTCCTGGTGTTGTCTGTTAAATTTATCTTTCTTTTTCTTAGAGGTCGTCTCCTCTTCTGGCTCCTCAGTTGGCCTTTTCCCCTTTGTTAAAAAGCTCTCCAAAGACTTTTGTTTTGGCTCATTTGTCTTTACGCAGGACTGTGAGCTGTGTCTGTGTCTGTGAGGCGTGAGCAGTGTTTGTTTTTAACATTGTTCCGCGAGTGTGACGCTTATTTAGAGCAACGAAAAATAAGAAAATATAATTTTATTTTAATGTTTCAAGATCATAATAATCATCCAATTTAAACTACAATAAAAAAAAGAACAAACACAAATAAAATACACTTCATTTAAATACTTAAAAAGTATTTTCCCAAGCCACGCAGAGCCGCAGTATAAGGATGAAAGAGTCGCATGCGGCTCCGGAGCCGCAGGTTGCCGACCCCTGACATAGACTAAAGAATATCCTTTACTGTACTATACTGAGGGTCGATGTGGTTGATTTTTCAAAAAGAAAACACAAACACGTAAAGCAGTGATTTTAGACATCCACAGCCCAGTTTCACTACAAAAGTCTCTTCACATGATGTGCAGCTCTCTCTTGAAATAAAGCGTCCCGTTATTTTAATAGATCCATGAGCGTGTTTCCTTTAGTCACATGGTCGACCCAAACTAAATACTTTTATTTTTTTTCAAATTAAGAAGACCGAAAAGAGCGTGCACAAAATAATCAAAAACATCACAAAGGAACTTACAAGGGAGTATGGCTCATCCGACGCTGTGCTACTAAGGGTGGAGGATGACAAAGACGGTAGGTTCGATGCCAGAGTTTGCGAAGCTGCTGAAAAATCATGTCCAGATTAACATAAACAAGGGCCGCTCTCCGCTAAATCATTTTTTCAGACTAGTGTGCATGGCCTTCTGTTTCCCTTGCATGTACGAAGATTAAGCCCCCGTCAAACGGGCTAATTGAGTAACTTTCATTTTAGACCCCTCGCATTTGGATTACTCATTTATCTTCTAAGAAATGCCTTTAGTTGTTCAGTGCAGTGTGAGTAAATATCCCACAATGCATTGAGTTTGAACTAGAGTTGTTTCGTTATAGAGATAAAATAAACTAAAATCTGAATGAGAGGGGTGGAACTGAAAATACAACCAAATTTAAACATCCATCCATTTTCTTCCGCTTATCCGGGGCCGGGTCGCGGGGGCAGCAGTCTAAGCAGGGACTCCCAGACTTCCCTCACCCCGGACACGTCCTCCAGCTCCTCCGGTGGGACCCCAAGGCGTTCCCAGGCCAGCCGAGAGACATGGTCCCTCCAGCGTGTCCTGGGTCTTCCCCGGGGCCTCCTCCCGGTGGGACATGCCCAGAACACCTCCCTAGGGAGGCGTCCAGGAGGCATCCTGAGCAGATGCCCGAGCCACCTCAGCTGGTTCCTCTCAACGTGTAGGAGCAGCGGCTCTACTCCGAGCTCCTCCCGTGTGACCGAGCTCCTCACCCTATCCCTAAGGGTGCGCCCGGCCACTCTGCGGAGGAAACCCATTTCAGCCGCTTGTATCCGCGATCTTGTCCTTTCGGTCATTACCCAAAGCTCATGACCATAGGTGAGGGTAGGAACGTAGATTGACCGGTAAATAGAGAGCTTCGCCTTCCGGCTCAGCTCCTTCTTTACCACAACGGACCGATACAGTGACCGCATCACTGCAGACGCTGCACCGATCCGCCTGTCAATCTCACGCTCCATCCTTCCCTCACTCGTGAACAAGACCCCGAGATACTTGAACTCCTCCACTTGGGGCAGAGACTCACCACCCACCCGGAGAGAGCAAACCACCTTTTTCCGGTCGAGAACCATGGCCTCGGATTTGGAGGAGCTGATTCTCATCCCAGCCGCTTCACACTCGGCTGCAAACCGCCCCAGTGCCTGCTGCAGGTCCTGGCTCGAAGAAGCCATCAGGACAACATCATCTGCAAACAGCAGAGATGAAATCCTGTGGTTCCCAAACCAGGCCCCCTCCGGCCCCTGGCTGCGCCTAGAAATTCTGTCCATAAATATAATGAACAGAACCGGTGACAAAGGGCAGCCCTGGCGGAGTCCAACATGCACTGGGAACAGGTCTGACTTACTGCCGGCAATGCGAACACAGCTCCTGCTCCGGTCATACAGGGACGGGACAGCCCTTAGCAAAGAGCCCCGGACCCCATACTCCCAGAGCACCCCCCAAAGGACACCACGAGGGACACGGTCGAATGCCTTCTCCAGATCCACAAAACACATGTGGACTGGTTGGGCATACTCCCATGAACCCTCGAGGACCCGATGGAGAGTATAGAGCTGGTCCAGTGTTCCACGACCAGGGCGAAAACCACACTGCTCCTCCTGAATCCGAGGTTCGACTATCGGTCGGATTCTCCTCTCCAGCACCCTGGAATAGACCTTACCGGGAAGGCTGAGGACTGTGATTCCCCTGTAATTGGAACACACCCTCCGGTCCCCCTTCTTATACAGAGGGACCACCACCCCGGTCTGCCATTCCACAGGTACTGTCCCCGACCGCCACGCGATGTTGCAGAGACGTGTCAGCCAAGACAGTCCCACAACATCCAGAGACTTGAGGTACTCAGGACGGATCTCATCCACCCCCGGAGCCTTGCCACAGAGGAGCTTGCCAACCACCTCAGTGACTTCAGCCAGGGTGATGGACGAGTCCGCCCCTGGGTCCCCAGTTTCTGCTTCCTCCTCGGAAGACGTGACAGTGGGATTGAGGAGATCCTCAAAGTATTCTTTCCACCGCCCGACAACATCCCCAGTCGAGGTCAGCAGCTCTCCACCCGCACTGTAAACAGTGTTGGTGAAGCACTGCTTTCCCCTCCTGAGGCGTCGGACGGTTTGCCAGAATCTCTTTGAGGCCGTCCGATAGTCCTCCTCCATGGCCTCCCCGAACTCCTCCCAACCCCGAGTTTTTGCCTCTGTGACCGCCCGAGCCGCGGCACGCTTGGCCCGCCGGTACTCATCAGCTGCCTCAGGAGTCCCACGAGCCAACAAGGCTCGATAGGACTCCTTCTTCAGCTTGACGGCATCCCTTACTTCCGGTGTCCACCACTGGGTTCGGGGATTGCCGCCGCGACAAGCACCACAGACCTTACGACCACAGCTACGAGCAGCCGCATCAACAATAGAGGTGGAGAACATGGCCCACTCGGAGTCCATGTCTCCAACCTCCCCCGGGATCAGGGAGAAGCTCTCCCGGAGGTGGGAGTTGAAGACCCCCCTGACAGAGGGCTCCGCCAGACGTTCCCAGCAGACCCTCACAATACGCTTGGGCCTGCCAGGTCTGTCCGGCTTCCTCCTCCGCCAGCGGATCCAACTCACCACCAGGTGGTGATCAGTTGACAGCTCAGCCCCTCTCTTCACCCGAGTGTCCAAGACACGCGGTCGGAGGTCAGATGACACGACAACAAAGTCGATCATCGACCTCCGACCTAGAGTGTCCTGGTGCCATGTGCACCGATGGACACCCTTGTGCTCGAACATGGTGTTTGTTATGGACAAGCTGTGACTAGCACAGAAGTCCAATAACAAAACACCGCTCGGGTTCAGATCGGGGAGGCCGTTCCTCCCAATCACGCCCCTCCAAGTGTCACTGTCGTTACCCACATGGGCGTTGAAGTCCCCCAGGAGAACAACGGAGTCCCCGGTTGGTGCACTGTCTAGTACCCCTCCCAGGGACTCCAAGAAGGCCGGGTACTCTGCACTGCTGTTTGGCCCGTAGGCCAACACAACAGTGAGAGACCTGTCCCCGACCCGAAGGCGCAGGGACGCGACCCTCTCGTTCACCGGAGTGAACCCCAACACGCAGCGGCTGAGCTGTGGGGCAATGAGCAAGCCCACACCAGCTCGCCGCCGCTCCCCGCGGGCAACGCCAGAGAAATGGAGAGTCCAACCCCTCTCAAGAAGATGGGTTCCAGAGCCCAAGCTGTGCGTGGAGGTGAGGCCGACTATATCTAGCCGGTAACGCTCAACCTCCCGCACAAGCTCAGGCTCCTTCCCCCCCAGCGAGGTGACATTCCATGTCCCCAGAGCTAGTCTCCATGTCCGGAGATCCGGTCGTCGAGGTCCCCGCCTTCGACTGCTACCCGGATCTCTCCGCACCCGCCCCTCATGGCTCCTCCCGCAGGTGGTGGGTCCACGGGAGGACGGCCCCACGTCGTTTCTTCGGGCTGGGCCCGACCGGGCCCCGTGGGGAAAGGCCCGGCCACCAGGCGCTCGCTGCCGAGCACCCACCCCAGGCCTGGCTCCAGGGTGGGGCCCCGGTAACGCCAGTCCGGGCGACGTAACCGGCCTTGATCTTTTACTTTCCATGCTGGGCTTCTGAACCGCTCTTAGTCAGACCCGTCTCCCAGGACCTGTTTGCCATGGGTGACCCTACCAGGGGCATGAAGCCCCCGACAACATAGCTCCCAGGATCATTCGGGTGCTCAAACCCCTCCACCACGTTAAGGTGGCGGTTCGGGGAGGGGCAAATTTAAACAACTGAATAAAAATAAATTCTAATTTGCATTTGAAGGTGATGTCTTTCTTTTTACTGAAAAAACCTTTTCCTCATCCAGAAGTGTAATATTTTGTTTGAACCCATAAGAACCCGGATCCATTTTTCCTTAAAGGAAAATTATGTGGGATATACCACAGACCAAGTGGACCACATAGAACACATTTCTGCAAAGTGTTTGTTATACTGGTGTCACTGTGGGTTCTTATGGGTTAACTGTTAATCACTATGGTAACATGTAATCCAGAGTTAAAAATGTGATAAAAAAAAAAACAAAAAAAAACAAGAAACAAACAAACAAAAAGCAAAAAAAAACCAAACCCAAATACATATTGATGCACATATCTTTTTTTTTAAATATATATATATATATATATTATAATTATAATATATTAGTCCCAAGCCCCTACAGGGCGTGGGGCTTATTGCTTTCGCAACTTCAGTCTGCAACTCAACATTGTTCTTGCTAACATGTCTTCATCAACATGTCCCCCAAACAAACTCGTGGCCCTACTCAAGCACCCATGGGCCTTATTTATTACTCCTAAAATGAACGAAAGGCAAAGGGAGGTGAATGATTCACCATTGTCCCCACGGTGACATGGGGACAAACGATACTTTTGTATTGTCTTGTCTCCAGACTCACACACAGTGGCTCAGGACAAAATCAAATAGAACAGAATATGTGAAGGGAATTAAACCTTTATTGAACCTAAACTTTATATTATGTAAAGAGTGCTGAGGTTTCTGGAGCTTGTGATTGGCTCAGTGTTGTTTGACCCCAGAGCTCTGTCCTGATTGGAGCATAGGTCACTCCTGGAGCTCTGTCCTGATTGGAGCATAGGTCACTCCTGGAGCTCTGTCCTGATTGGTCACTGTGAGGAGCATAGGTCACCCCTGGAGCCCTAGTACAAGTGTGGTCCTTGAGGCTGAGACCAGAGTGCTTCTCCTCTCTTGCATGTGTGCAGCTGCAGCTGTGTGACTCTACTCTCCAAAGCCATGTTCTTATTACTCTGCAATACTTTCACATTGGCTCTGTGTTTGCTCCAGTTTCAAGGTGAGTAACAGCTTTTCTTTTGTTAAAGTGGAGATTTAAGGCTTGGGAGGGTAGAGCAGATGATGTTAAAATTATATTATTGAAGTAGAAGTACAAAGTAGTGTTTCAAGAAAGTACTGATGTAAGAGAGAAAAAGTATTTGAGGAAAGTACTCCTCAAGTAAGAGTAACTTAAAGAGTAAATGTCAGGATGTAATTTCTGTTTTATAATTTTTCCACTTACAATGGGAAGAGTAACCATAACTTTTACTCCAATACAACTATTACTCAAGTAACAGTATGCTGCTAGAAAAGTACTTTTTCTTTTTTAAAGTTGCTCAAGTAAATGTAACTGAGTACTATCCAACTCTTTTGTGTGATACTTGAACCTCGACCAAGACATTTGAAACTCACCTGATGCTTTGTTAAATTACCGTCTGAATATCGTTCTTGAGATACTGCAATTAACTCTGGAGATATGATTTTTTGTGAGTATGGCCCACCCCTGTGTAACACCATGTGACAAGAAAACACAGGTATTACTGTTTTATTTATAATAATAATGTTGTGTCTTTTTGTGTCTGTGCAGTTGGTGATTCTCTTGAACCTGAGACACGGCTGTGTGATGCCAATTGTTCTGGTGAGAATTTAAAGTCACGATACTAAACTTTTAAACTCCATTTCGATACTAAGGAATAGACTCAACTCAATAATGATTCTGATACCACAATAATAATAAAAACATTCTTTATTTACACAATAGAATGTGATTTCAACATTAAATGGTAGTACTTTCTTTCATATTCCCATGTGTGTTATATGTGTGTAATCCCTCAGTGTGCAGTAGGTTCATAGTGGTCCATGGGTGTATACGAGTCTATGTGTCTTATACTTGTGAAAGATACAGATCAGGATCATTGTAAAGTTTGGTTCATTTCTGTCCTTTGAATGTGACTTTTGTAATATTGATACTGCTTAAAATCTCCTAATCCTGTAGTTCTGTACAAACATGTTCTGAAATGTGATTCTTGCATTAGTTTGTCAGTTCAGATTTCAGTCTTTTTTGTCAATTCCTTTGGATGTGTTTAAAATATGAACTTTGAACAGGCTTTTCTCCTGTGTGTGTTCTCATGTGGTATGTAAGACTACTCTTTATTAAATACTTTCTCACAGACAAAACATTTTTAAGGTTTGTCTCCTGTGTGTGTTCTCATGTGTTGTGTGAGATTACTCTTTTTAATAAATGCTTTCTCACAGACAAAACAGCTGTAAGGTTTGTTGCCTGTGTGTGTTTTTATGTGGTATATAAAATTAGTCTTTTGAATAAATGCTTTCTCACAGAAAGAACACCTGTAAGGCTTGTCTCCTGTGTGTGTTCTCATGTGTTTTGTGAGATTACTCTTTTCATTAAATGCTTTCTCACAGAGAGAACAGCTGTAAAGTTTGACTCCTGTGTGTGTTCTCATGTGTCTTGTGAGATTACCCTTTATATGAAATGCTTTTTCACAGACAGAACACCTGTAAGATTTTTCTCCTGTGTGTGTTCTCATGTGTTGTGTGAGATCACTCTTTTGATTAAATGATATCTGACAGACAGAGCATCTGTAAGGCTTGTCTCCTGTGTGTATTCTCATGTGTTTTGTGAAATGACTCTTTTGAATAAATGGTTTCTCACAAACAGAACAGCTGTAAGGTTTCTCTCCTGTGTGAATTCTAAAGTGTCTTATTGAATCGATTTTTAAGCCAAATCTCTTTTTACAAACAGAGCACTGGTGTTTCTTGTCTGCAGTTCCTTCGGCTGTTCCTGACACGTCCCCATTGTCCACACTGGCTCTGGTCTCTGGTGCAGACTTGTATTTGGGGGATAGACTTGAGTTTGGTGCAGTGGTGCTTTTGGCTCTGATCTGGACTTGGTTGTAGTGGTCTCCATCTGCCTCAGTCTCCATCTGTGCAGCTGACGAGCCGATTGGAGCACTCCAGTCTTCATCACTGTCAGTGTCAGAAGACTGCTCCGTGTCTCCCTCAGTCTCGAGGTGGACATGTGTCTCTGAGTTGATGTCCTCTCTGTGATCAGTTTCTTTTCTTTGAAACAGTGAGGACTCTTCTGTCTTCACACAGCCATCATTGGCCTCAGGGACAGACCTGAAGAAAAGAAAATCTACATAAATCAAAAACAGTTTGGAACAATTGTCCTCTGAGGAGAAGTCAGTGTTTGTGTCTGCATAAAGTATTCTTATGTATAAAACCTGTTTAATTCAATTAGCACTTTATACATGCGCCGGCGTCTGCTTCGCTGATCGAACTCCCAAAACAAATTGTTTTTATCAAAAATTAAGACATCCTTTTGTGGGAGGATAAGAAATCTCATAATTTAGAAGCTGCCTACGTTCTGTTCACTGTTGGCTTGTACCCCGTATCCGGCAAAAGCTGCGTAAAGTTAGCCACAAGTGACTCTGGCCGCGGCTCTGGACCGGGACAGCCTAAGACAACATGCCACCAAAGAGAAATATCACTGCAGAGGAAGCTGATGAACTCAAAAAGTCACTCGAATCCTTGATCGAGGAAGTTGCGGTGATTCGCAGTGATCAAAAAAAAGATTCTGACCGCTATGGAGGAAATCAAACAATTGCGTAAGGAAAACAATGAGAAGGATGCGTGGATTTCGCTCCTGGAAAGGAGGGTGGACGAGCTGGAGCAGTACTCCAGGATCAACGATGTGGTCATCTCGGGTCTCAAGATCAAACCCCGGTCATATGCAAAAGCTGTGGCCACTGACATCAGCGGGGGTGAGCCCAGCGAGGCCGAGGAATGCTCCGTGGAACAACAGGTGGCGGCTTTTCTGCGGTCGAGGGGCATCACTGTCAACGTGGAGGACCTGGAGGCATGTCACCTGCTTCCAAGGAGAAGAAAGGACGACAAAAAACAGTGATTCTAAGGTTTATAAACAGAAAGCAAAAGATTGCACTCATGAAACAAGGACGACTGTTGAGAGGCACGGAGGTCTACATGAACGACCATTTGACACCGAGGAACGCAGAGATCGCTAGGAGGGCCAGGCAACTCAAGAAACAAAGGCTGATCCAAGGTACATGGGTCAGACACTAAAATATTTATAAAACTCAATGGCTCACCAGAAGAAGCAAAGGTGCTGGTGGTGAAGGCCCTTAGTGATCTGGATCATTTCAACGGAGCCCTAGTGGGATCTCAAGTGACCTCTGGGTCTCACAAGGTATGATATCTGTCACATCTATCACATCACTATGTGACATTAATCTTTACTACTTTAAAAACAACAATGAGTTGTCACATAACGTTACAGCAAAGACTGAATAGCCTGGATCTATCAGAACTGGAATTGTTTGGCTGCACAGAGTACAATGAACTGGACATGGAAAATGAAATAGACCCTGATAACTGTTTTTTCTCTTCTATAAATGTAGATAGCAAATATTACACAGCGCATGAATTTGAACACTCTATTAAATCAGACGACAAACTCTCAGTTACACACTTCAATAGCAGAAGTATGTATGCAAATTTTTCTTCCATTAAAGAATACTTACTGCAGTTTACTGTTCCATTTAGTGTAATTGCAGTATCGGAAACCTGGTTCCAGGAGGAGAAGGGAATGGACTTCCATGGGGGGGGGGGGGGGGGGTGCTATGTATGTGCATAAGGAATTGAAGTTTTAAGCAATTGATAATTTGTCAGTTGTAGTTGAGGACATCTTAGAGTGTGTATCAGTTGAGATTTGCAACTTAAAGACAAAAAATGCTGTAATCAGCTGTATATATCGATCTCCTGGCACAAATGTTGAAGTATTTAATGACTGGGTAGAAAAAATGTTCTCTATGACCAATAACAAAACAATTTACATATACGGAGATTACAATATCGATCTATTAAATCTTGCTAAACATAAATTGACAGACGACTTTCTTAACAGAATGTATAGTCTGAGCTTATACTCAACAATTACAAGACCCAGCCGAATTACAAATCACAGTGTTATTGACAATATTTTTACTAACAATGTGAACAATAATATTAGTGGTCTAATGATCTGCGATATAACAGATCACTTACCAGTATTCCTCTGTTGTGGCGAAAAAGTTAACAAGATTGACAATGTGGATAATTCTACATATAGAAGAATGCGTCCGATGACACTGTCAGATCACTGAATGATGACCTTAATTATCAGGATTGGAGATCAGTATATTTGGAGAACAACGTTGATAGAGCCTAAAATAATTTTTTAGATATATTTCTGTCATCATACAATAAACACTGTCCCGTTCAACAATGTAGAACTAAAAAGAGAAAACCAAATTGTCCTTGGTTAACAACAGGGCTACAGAATGCTTGTAAAAAGAAAAATTATCTTTATAGACAATTTTTTAAATTGAAAACGAAGGATTCAGACAGAAGGTTCAAATTATATAAGAATCAGTTGACAGATATCATAAGAAACAGTAGAAAATTGTATTATAATAAATTGCTCAAAAATAATAAAAATAATGTAAAAAAAAATGTGGGGTATATTGAATAGTGTAATCAAAGAAGGCTCTAATAAGCATTCGTACCCTGATTATTTTGTTGATGAGAATGTTGTGATAGATGACATGCCCAGCATTGTTAACAACTTTAATGATTTCTTTGTAAAAATAGGTCCTGAACTTGCAAAAAAATTCCAGAAACAACCTCCACAATACAAGATGAAACACTTATCAGAAGTCATCTAAATACATTTTTTCTTTCTCCTGCAACTGAACTTGAAATTATAACAATTGTAAATGAATTTCAAAACAAAATGTCAACTGATTTTTATGATATTGATATGACTATAGTTAAAAAAGTTATTAATGGCATTAGTAAACCACTGACATATATTTTCAATCTATCATTTCTAATGGGATCATTCCCAGACAATATGAAAATTGCCAAAGTAATTCCACTCTACAAAAATGGAGATGGACGTTTATTCACTAATTATAGACCAGTGTCTTTACTTCCTCAATTTTCAAAAATTCTCGAAAAATTATACAATAACAGATTGGAATCATTTTTAGATAAATATGACATAATCAGTGAGAGTCAGTATGGGTTTAGAACAAAAAGATCAACAACAATGGCACTTATGGACGCTGTTGAGGAGATAACCAATGCACTAGATAACAAAAAGTATGTTGTGGGGGTTTTCATTGATCTAAAGAAAGATTTTGACTCTCTAAACAACTCAATACTACTCCAAAAACTTAAACTGTATGGCACAAGGGGCATTGCACTAAATTGGATTGATAGTTACCTGACTGGAAGACAACAGTTTGTGAAAATAAATGGATACACTTCCAGATTTATGAGTTCTAATTGTGGAGTGCCGCAAGGCTCAATTTTGGGACCTAATTTATTTAATTTGTATTTAAATGACATATTTAAAACATCTAACATATTAAAAATAATTTTATTTGCAGATGACACCAATATATTTTTCTCCAGTGACAATTATAAAAAACGTATTACAACGATGAACGCAGAGTTAAGTAAAATTGAATTATGGATGGATTCCAATAAGTTATCCCTAAATTTAAAAAAGACAAAAGCTATGTTTTTTGGTCATGATAAAAGAAATTCAGAACTTTCAGTACTTGTTGATGGGGTTAAAATTGAGTGGGTTTCTAATATTAAATTTTTAGGTATAATGATTGATGAAAAACTGAGCTGGAAACCACACATCAGATACAATCCAAGGTCTGAAAAAGTGTTGCTGTAATCAATAAAGGGAAATACATTTTCAATCAAAAGGCTCTGTACATACTGTACGGCTCACTCATACTTCCATATCTGACATATTGTATTGAAATTTGGGGCAACAACTACAAAACGTTACTCCTTCCCCTTTTCAAATTGCAAAAACGTGCAGTGAGAATCGTGCACAAGGTTGGTTACCTGGACCATACAAACAATCTGTTTTTCAAATCAAAATTATTAAAAATTTTTGATCTGGTAAAATTCTATACTGCTTTGCTTTTGTATAAAGCAAACAAAACTATGCTGCCATTAAATATCCAAAAACTGTTCAGCACACAGGACGTACACTATGATTTAAGGGGAAGGGGTAAATTTAAAACAAAATCAGTGAGAACCACCAGGAAAAGCATGTGTGTATCTGTGTGCGTGTATCTGTGTGTGTATGTGTGTGTGTGGGGGGGGGGGGGGGGGGTCAGTCTGTGGAATGGGTTGGAAGATAATGAGATTAATATATATATATATATATATATATATATATATATATATATATATATATATATATATATATATATATATATATATATATATATATATATATATATATATATATATATATATATATATATATATATATATATATATACACATACACATACACATACATACAGATGTAATATGTCATTTATTGTATGTAAATATTTGTTAAGCGCCGGGATCAATGTACAAAAGTAACCACATAATTTTTGAAGTTATGATATGATCAGGGGTGGGTTAATATAAGTTTTTCTTCTTCCCACTCCTTTTCGAGAGATGTGCTTTTCTTTTGTTTACAATGTACATGTAGTAAACATGAATATTCTTTCTCTTGGCACTAACTCGAAATAAACCAATCAATCAATACTTCTGGTTATTCTTAAATGTCCCTGAATTCAGATGTATTTCTAATCTGATTATATTTTATAATAAATTGTGTTGAAAGTGATGGGACTCACACTTGCAGCTCCTCTTCCTCCTGTTTGTCGTGCTGTTCTAATGGCTCCTCTTTAATCTCTGGGATTTCCTCTTTTAGAGTGAGACCAGGACACAGAGAGGACATGTGGACACCTGCAGGAGACAATGGGCAAACAAAGATGATAATTACTTACACATACACAGACACACGTATTATTTGTCCATGAAGTTGTACATTAAAGTAGCGCTCTGCGTAAAAAGAGACATTTATTTTGTAGAGACAGGATGTGACGTCATTTAAGCGCGCTCTCCTCTCTTCATGGCGCTTGTACTTTATGGCCGCTGTTGGTCGTACAAGAGTTGCATTAAAATAAATATGCCAAGCATTTTTCCCAGGTATAAAGAGACACTTCTGCCAAAAACACCTTAACACTGACAGACTATAATGTGATGGATGTATTTAGCAGCAGTTTATCGGCCTGTTGCACGGCTCTTTTACACTTGTATTGTTGTTGCTAATGCGTGTCTATGGACGTGCGCCACATTTGGACAGTAACACGTGGCTCGGACACATCAGACTCACCGGCTCTGGTCAGCACGACTCTCGGGCTCAGAGTCGAGTCCAGGAGCCGTTGGTTCCTCTCGTTCTCCTGTTTGGAGCGACACAGTTCCTCCTCATACTCGGCTATGATTCTTTCAAACAGCACATATATGTCTTCAGCAGCCGCAGTCAGCCGCTCCTCCACCAAAGCTCTCAGCCTTTGGACTTTAGACATTTTACAAACCGTTTGGTTTTGTCACTTTTTCTGTTTTCTGTCTCTTTTCCTTCCTCGCTGGTTGTGGTAAAAAAGCTCGCTCCTTCGGGCGCTCCTCGCTGTGGCCGTGTGGCGTGTTGCTGCCGCACACTGGTCGCCCGTGGTACTGCAGTAGAGGGAAGTGAAGCTCACATCTGCAACTGGACATTATTATTGACATAGACTAAAGACTATCCATTACTGTACTATACTGTGGGGTCGATCTGGTTGATTTTTCAAAATGAAAAAACATAAACAACATGTAAAGCAGTGATTTTAGACATCCACAGCCCAGTTTCACTACAGAACTAAAAGTCTCTTCACATGATGTGCAGCTCTCTTGAAATAAAGCGTCACGTTATTTTAATAGATCCATGAGTGTCACATTTTTCCTTTAGTCACGTGGTCGACCCAAACTAAATATTAGCCTCTGTTGGAGCTTTGTGCTATTGTTAAAGAAGTACAAATATCAGTAGGTCTACCTGTGTTTTACTGAACCTTGAGTCTTTGAATATTCTGTCTGTCTGATCACAGAGTCAGGGAATAACTTCATTTTGTGACTTTATCCTCTGCTGTCTACAATCAGACCAATGTTATAGCACATATGTTATAGTTTTTGGATTGATATAAACTTGTTAAATATGTTAAAGGATTTTTTTCAGCTCCAGTTCTTTATGCTACACACTCAGATGTGTGAATACATTCTCTTAAGTCTGTCTCTTCAGATGTTTTAACTACAAGTAATGCTGCACTAATCCATATTCCATCTTGTCATGTACTGTTAAATAGTTCATCAGTTTTATGAAAATGTTATTTTATTAAGATGACAAGAACAGATATTCATTATTATTATTAGGGACCGAGCATGAATGTCTGAGGAGGGAGAGTCATGAACGTGTTTTGGTCAAAAATGTGCAGATCAACCCAAGAACAAAAGCAAAATACTTTGTGAAGATGCTGCTTTGAAAAGTGTGTAGCTTTGTCATTCTGGTATAAATACTCAGAGCTCAGATGCTCGGGGGAACAGAGTAGGGGAGACCAAGGACTGGGGGAGAGATGCTCTAGAGGAGAGACTCAGAGAGACTCGGGACACCGAAAGGCGACCAGTCTGTGGCCCTGTCCTGTCTGTATCTGCTGTAACAAAGACTAAACCTTTTTTGTATTTCAAAACTCACCAGGCTTCACAAATGGATTACTTTTCATCTAGAACTGTAATTTCTCCACAACAGCTTCATGAGGAAAGAACATAATGTAGAACATAATGAACATCCCATTGAAAGTTTATGGGCACACCTGAAAAGTCTGTGGTTTAGTTTAGTCTTCCCTGGTTTAGTCCTGGTATAGTGCAGAGACAGAGATACAACAGTTACATTTGTTATGATCTAGTAGGTGCACCCAACAGCAGAAAAGAGGCAGGTCAGTAACAAGGATTATTTTAGAGGCAGGATGGTGACAGAGGCTGTGAGCTGACAGCTGGCGTGTTGGTAAGTGGCGTGACCAAACACTCAAAGTGGCCCAGTGGAGACTTCATGACCTTATTTTATCTGAACCAGGTGATACATGTTGAGAAGATCCAGTTTGGTAAAGATCTGTGCTCCCTGTAGAGACTCAAAAGGAGATTAAAGACAGTGAGCACTTTAATTTTTACAATAATAATACATAGGACAAAGTGTTTCTTATCAACAAAGAAGAATCCTGCACCCAGAGGAGAGGAAGAAGGCCAAATTATACCTGCTGCCAGAGAGTCCTTGTTATACACCTCCATAGTTTGTCTCTCAGGTCAGGTTAGATCATAAAAGCAACCAGCAGGAAGAGAGGCTTCTGCTTCTCATTTTCACACTGACCGCTGAGTGTACTGAATAAACATATTTGTTTCATAATTTATCTCCAATTTATATCCTTTTCTAAACAGTTTATTGTTTCAGAATGACAAAGAGATGGAGAAAATCAAGAACTACAAGCCAATAAACTGCACTGAAGCAGACTCTACTCTCAAATCTGCTGCTGCCACTCAGACTGTGACTGTGGCAGAGTGGTTATCCTGTCTCCTCCCTCTCACCAGGAGGTTGTGGGTTAGACTCCTGATCTGGAGTGTGCATGTTCTCCCTGTGTGACTGTGGCAGAGTGGTTATCCTGTCTCCTCTCTCTTTAGGACCTCCCCTGTTCATCCTGCTGACCGTGGCTCTGGTTTATCTGATGAAGTTGGGACACTGATGCCTTAAAATCATCAGCACTTTCAGCAGTTTTAGATTTGACTTTGATCTTGAGCCTGTGACCAAAGTATGTTGTTGTGTTGGGAGAGTGGAATGTTTGGTTTTTACTTCTTTTACATCTGATGTTGTTTTGTATTAATCGTCGTTTTGTATTCAAAACCAGGACCTCATGAAAACCAGGGTCCAACTTGAGCCAAATCATTTATTTCATTTGTTATATTCAATAATTCGTTACCTTTTTTCCGGACTATATGAATATGAATATATGAATATATTACCTGGATTCATATACTTATATTAATCATACATTGATTAATCATTTTTTTAATTACTAAATAAACATATAACCCAATTTATGTGGAAAAAACGTACACCTAGAACTGCCTACAAGACGCTGTCCAAACCCAAAGATAAAGGGGGACTGGAGCTTCCAGACTTCCAGTTGTATTACTGCTCATGTCAAGTAAAAGCTGTGTTAGGCTGCTTAATACACAAAGTGCTCCCCACTGGACACTCATTGAGAGAGAACTTTGCTCTCCTGTTTGAGATGAGTGTGGAAAGGGAACCAGTGTTTATAGATGTGCCTGCACCAGCACAAGAGCCAACACAAGTGTCAAGCACTGCCCAAACCTCTCCATCTTTCCACGTGTCCGTATCTTCTCAAGAATCAGTGCAAATCTTTCAGTCACCGAAAGTATGACCTGTTTGAGAGATCCATGTTTCATCCCACAGCAGTTGTACCTTCGTTTGTGTCCAAAGACTTGCCAGCTGTTGTCTTGAAAACGCCACCAAAATACAAGAAAAAATCTTGTTCTCCTAAAAAGATTTGTGGCAAGGCCAGTACATTACGCAATTAATGGCCTCTGCTTTGATGGTTGAAATGTTCAAAGGCAAAGTTGCGTTACACCCGCGAAACGAGACTTATAACACAATCCTTAATCGTTTAACCCAAAAAGCTTGGGAGAAATATCACATCCCAAATTAAGAAGACCGAAAAGAACGTGCACAAAATCATCAAAAACATCACAAAGGAACTTAAAAGGGAGTATGGCTCATCCGACGCTGTGCTACTGTTCGATGCCAGAGTTTGTGGAGCTGCTGAAAAATCATGTCCAGATTAACATAAACAAGGGCCGCTCTCCGCTAAATCATTTTTTCAGACTAGTGTGCATGGCCTTCTGTTTCCCTTGCATGTACGAAGATTAAGCCCCCGTCAAACGGGCTATTTGAGTAACTTTCATTTTAGACCCCTCGCATTTGGATTACTCATTTATCTTCTAAGAAATGCCTTTAGTTGTTCAGTGCAGTGTGAGTAAATATCCCACAATGCATTGAGTTTGAACTAGAGTTGTTTCGTTATAGAGATAAAATAAACTAAAATCTGAATGAGAGGGGTGGAACTGAAAATACAACCAAATTTAAACAATTGAATAAAAATAAATTCTAATTTGCATTTGAAGGTGATGTCTTTCTTTTTACTGAAAAAACCTTTTCCTCATCCAGAAGTGTAATATTTTGTTTGAACCCATAAGAACCCGGATCCATTTTTCCTTAAAGGAAAATTATGTGGGATATACCACAGACCAAGTGGACCACATAGAACACATTTCTGCAAAGTGTTTGTTATACTGGTGTCACTGTGGGTTCTTATGGGTTAACTGTTAATCACTATGGTAACATGTAATCCAGAGTTAAAAATGTGATAAAAAACAAAAATACAAAAAAACAAAAAACAAGAAAGAAACAAACAAAAAGCAAAAAAAAACAAATACATATTCATGCACATATCTTTTTTTAAAAATATATATATATTATAATTATAATATATTAGTCCCAAGCCCCTACAGGGCGTGGGGCTTATTGCTTTCCAACTTCAGTCTGCAACTCAACATTGTTCTTGCTAACATATCTTCATCAACATGTCCCCCAAACAAACTCGTGGCCCTACTCAAGCACCCATGGGCCTTATTTATTACTCCTAAAATGAACGAAAGGCAAAGGGAAGTGAATGATTCACCATTGTCCCCACGGTGACATGGGGACAAACGATACTTTTGTATTGTCTTGTCTCCAGACTCACACACAGTGGCTCAGGACAAAATCAAATAGAACAGAATATGTGAAGGGAATTAAACCTTTATTGAACCTAAACTTTATATTATGTAAAGAGTGCTGAGGTTTCTGGAGCTTGTGATTGGCTCAGTGTTGTTTGACCCCAGAGCTCTGTCCTGATTGGAGCATAGGTCACTCCTGGAGCTCTGTCCTGATTGGTCACTGTGAGGAGCATAGGTCACCCCTGGAGCCCTAGTACAAGTGTGGTCCTTGAGGCTGAGACCAGAGTGCTTCTCCTCTCTTGCATGTGTGTAGCTGCAGCTGTGTGACTCTACTCTCCAAAGCCATGTTCTTATTACTCTACAATACTTTCACATTGGCTCTGTGTTTGCTCCAGTTTCAAGGTGAGTAACAGCTTTTCTTTTGTTAAAGTGGAGATTCAAGGCTTGGGAGGGTAGAGTAGATGATGTTAAAATTATATTATTGAAGTAGAAGTACAAAGTAGTGTTTCAAGAAATTACTGATGTAAGCGAAAAGGTATTTGAGGAAAGTACTGCTCAAGTAAGAGTAACTTAAAGAGTAAATGTCAGGATGTAATTTCTGTTTTATAATTTTTCCACTTACAATGGGAAGAGTAACCACAACATTTACTCCAATACAACTATTACTCAAGTAACAGTATGCTGCTAGAAAAGTACTTTTTCTTTTTTAAAGTTGCTCATGTAAATGTAACTGAGTACTACCCAACTCTTTTGTGTGATACTTGAACCTCGACCAAGACATTTGAAACTCACCTGATGCTTTGTTAAATTACCGTCTGAATATCGTTCTTGAGATACTGCAATTAACTCTGGAGATATGATTTTTTGTGAGTATGGCCCACCCCTGTGTAACACCATGTGACAAGAAAACACAGGTATTACTGTTTCATTTATAATAATAATGTTGTGTCTTTTTGTGTCTGTGCAGTTGGTGATTCTCTTGAACTTGAGACAGGGCTGTGTGATGCCAATTGTTCTGGTGAGAATTTAAAGTCACAATACTAAACTTTTAAACTCCATTTCGATATTAAGGAATAGACTCAACTCAATAATGATTCTGATACCACAATAATAATAAAAACACTCTTTATTTACACAATAGAACGTGATTTTAACTTTCTTTCATATTCCCATGCATTAGTTTGTCAGTTCAGATTTCAGTCTTTTTGGCAATTCCTCTGATTAAAATATGAATTTTGAACAGATTTATATTATTAAAACATAAAAAATCCCTAAATCCTTCAGCCCTACATTGGTAGAAATAGAACTGAAAAATGATACTCAAGTAAACAAACAGTTACTTGACTAATAAATACAGATACAGGTTTAAACATCGACTCAACTAAGATCAAATGATACTGTGCAGCTGATGTCATCAACATTCCCTGGTGGTGTGATGCTAACTGTAGGCACTGCTCTGTTTGAGGCTTGTTAGACTTTATTTTAAACTATTTCTCTCCTGTGCAACTTTTTGTATGTATTTTCAGATCAATGCTCTGGGCAGAACAGCTGTAAGGTTTGTCTCCTGTGTGTGTTCTCATGTGGTAAGTAAGATTACTCTTTTGAATAAATGCTTTCTCACAGACAGAACAGCTGTAAGGTTTGTCTCCTGTGTGTGTTTTTATGTGGTGAATAAAATTACTCTATTGAATAAATGCTTTCTCACAGAGAAATTACCTGTATGGTTTGTCACCTGTGTGTTTCATCTCATGTTTTATGAGATAAGCTTTAGCAGTAAAAGCTTTCTCACAGAAAGAACACCTGTAAGGTTTTTCTCCTGTGTGTGTTCTCATGTGTAGTGTGAGACCATACTTTTCAATAAATGCTTTCTCACAGAGAGAACACCTGTAAGGTTTTTCTCCTGTGTGTGTTCTTATGTGGTATGTGAGATTATACTTTTGAGTAAATGCTTTCTCACAGAGAGAACACCTGTAAGGCTTGTCTCCTGTGTGTATTCTCATGTGTTTTGTGAAATGACTCTTTTGATTAAATGCTTTCTCACAGACAGAACAGCTGTAAGGTTTCTCTCCTGTGTGAATTCTAAAGTGTGTTATTAAACCGATTTTTAAGCCAAATCTCTTTTTACAAACAGAGCACTGGTGTTTCTTCTCTACAGTTCCTTCGGCTGTTCCTGACACGTCCCCATTGTCCACAGTGGCTCTGGTCTCTGGTGCAGACTTGTATTTGGGGGATAGACTTGAGTTTGGTGCAGTGGTGCTTTTGGCTCTGATCTGGACTTGGCTGTAGTGGTCTCCATCTGCATCTGTCTCCATCTCTGCAGCTGACGAGCCGATTGGAGCACTCCAGTCTTCATCACTGTTAGTGTCAGAAGAGTGCTCTGTGTCTTCCTCAGTCTTGAGGTGGACATGTGTCTGTGAGCCGATGTCCTTTCCCTGTGTGTCCTCTCTGTGGACATGTGTCTGTGAGCTGATGTCCTCTCTGTGATCAGTTTCTTTTTTTTGAAGCAGTGAGGACTCTTCTGTCTTCACACAGCCATCAGGGACAGACCTGAGGAAAAGAAAATCTACATAAATCAAAAACAGTTTGGAACAATTGTCCTCTGAGGAGAAGTCAGTGTCTGTGTCTGCATAAAGTATTCTTATGTATAAAACCTGCTAATCCTGTTCATGGGATTCAATTAACACTTTATACTTCTGGCTATCCTTAAATGTCCCTGAATTCAGATGTATTTCTCATCTGATCCTATTTTATAATAAATTGTGTTGAAAGTGATGGGACTCACACTTGCAGCTCCTCTTCCTCCTGTTTGACGTGCTGTTCTTCTGGCTCCTCTTTAATCTGTGGAGTCTCTGGGATTTCCTGTTTCTGACTGAGACCAGGACTCAGAGAGGACATGTGGACACCTGCAGGAGACAATAGGCAAACAAAGATGATAATTACTTACACAAACATATGTATTATTTGTCCATGAAGTTGTACATTTAATCCAAATCCAAACAGGTCAGGATCAGGATCAGGATTGTGTCGTCACACAGAATGTTCAGCTCCCCAAATGTTAAACCGATGGAGATTTGAAGATGCTAAATACAAACCTTAGTAAGATAAGATAAGATAAGATAAGATAAACTTTATTGTCCCAAAAGGGAAATTTGTCTTGGGCTCACTGCCCACAGCTTAAAAACACAGTTACACTCACACATACACAACAGTCTCAAGATACATGTGCCATTATTAATGTCCATTATCCATTTGTGCACTGCACAACCATAAAGTGTCCAAGTTATTGCACAAGCCCCATTTCGCCAATAATTATTGCATCAGCCCATAATTGCACAGTTTTTGCACAGGCAGTTATTGCACCACTGAAAATGAAGTGACTAAGTGCGCCTTTGTTGTGCAGATTTGTTTAACAGTGTAACAGAAGTGGGCACAAATGAGAATTTGTATCTGTTACTCCTAAAGTTATGCACCCGATAGCGCCTGCCCGATGGAAGCATTTCATATTCCCCATGCAACAGGTGAGAGGGGTTCCCCACAATCTGTCTGGTCTGAGTGAGAACAGAGTTTTGAAAAATGTCCTGCAGAGAAGGGAACTCTTTCCTGCCAATCACCTTCATGGCCTTATTTATCAGTTTTCCAAGTTTAGTTTTACATTGGACAGTTAAAGAGCCGAACCAGGCGACCATACTGTAGCGGATCAGACTCTCCAACACAGCATTATAAAGACAGGTCATGATTTTTGTGCTCACACCAAACAGCTTCAGCCTCCTTAAAAAGTGGAGCCTCTGAGGCAGCTTGGAACAAAGAAAATCAACATGTACATTCCATTTGAGCAGGTTGTCAATGTACACACCCATTTACTTAAAAGACGCAACCTGTTCTACTTGTCGACCTTCAATAACAACAGGATGATGGATCTGCAGAGCTCGAGGGTCAAACGCCATCTCCTTAGTTTTATTCACTTTTAAGGTTAAGTGATGCTCACTGCACCAAGACAGAAAAGAGCTAATCTCCTGATGGTAGGTAGAAATACAGTCGCCATTTTGAAGAAGACTCACAATAATTTTGTCGTCTGAGAATTTAATGATTTTGTTTCCTGGCTGACTGTTACGACATCCATTTGTATACAGGGTGAACAAAATGTATGAACTTGCAGCACCTTGTGGTACACCTGTACTACAATTTTTTGCTCTAGATAATGTGCTCCCTCACTTGTTGTGATCTATTTGTTAAAAGAGTAAAACCATTTCACAAGTGCTGGGCTTACATTCAAGTCAAACAGTTTTTGAACAAGAAGATTCGGCCGTACAGTGTCAAATGCACAACTAAAATCTGCAAATAAGACCCTTGCATAAGCCCCAGGAGATTCCAAATGTTTACAGATCAGGTGCGACAGACTGATGACTGCGTCTGCTGTGCTAAGGCCCTGTCTGTATGCAAATTGCAATGGGTCAAGGTCAGAAGAAACTTCAGATTTTAGTCTGTTGACCATTATCTTTTCAAAACATTTCATGACAATGCTCGTTAGGGCTACAGGTCTGTAGTCCTTATTTGAGCTTGGACAAGATGTTTTTGGAATTTGTACTATTGTTGACTTTTTCCAAAGATCAGGAACAGTACCATTTTCAACAGAAGACTGAAAGATTGGACACCAGGCCTCAGAGAGTTCCTGTGCACAGCTCCTGATTAAAAAAGCAGACAACCCATCCGGACCGGCAGATTTTTTGGGACACACTTTGCTAAAAGCAGACTGTATGCATTTCAAATCAATGTTAAAACCATCACAGTGCTCAAAACCATCGTGATCAAATTTTAAAACAGTGTCACAATCATTTTATTCATTAAATCTTAAAAAGAAGTCATTAAGATCATTAGCGTATTCCTCGTCATTGACAGTCTCTAACTTAGTCTTGCTTACTGTCATGTGGGTCATTTTTTTCATTAAGTCCCACACCTTTTTATTGTCGTGGGACTTAAAAGCTCCCTCTAAAGTGACTTTGTGCTTTTCTCGTGCATGTTTAATCATTGCATTTACTTCTTTCTGGGCTGTGACCGAGCGCACCATATCCCTGTCTCTATATGCAGCCTTCTTCTCCCTGATACAGGTTTTAACCTCCTTTGTAATGTAGGGCTTATTATTTGGAAAGTGCTGTATAGTCTTCTTGGGGACAACTGTGTCAACACATTTATATAGTCTGTCATTGTCTCTGTGGCTTCATTTAAGTCCAGACTGTGAAAAATACTCCAGTCTGTACAAGCGAAGCAGCCCCTCAAAGCTTCCACACTATCCTCAAACCATTGCAGCACTGTCTTCAGCAGTGTTCATTTTAAAGACTGTTTACTGACTGTTAAGTATTGTTCATCAAAGTAGCGCTCTACGTAAAAAGAGACTTTTATTTTGTAGAGACAGGATGTGACGTCATTTAAGCGCGCTCTCCTCTCTTCATGGCGCTTGTACTTTATGACCGCTGTTGGCCGTACAAGAGTTGCATTAAAATAAATATGCCAAACATTTTTCCCAGGTATAAAGAGACACTTCTGCCAAAAACACCTTAACACTGACAGACTATAATGTGATGGATGTATTTAGCAGCAGCTTATCGGCCTGTTGCACGGCTCTTTTACACTTGTATTGTTGTTGCTAATGCGTGTCTATGGACGTGCGCCACATTTGGACAGTAACACGTCGCTCGGACACATCAGACTCACCGGCTCTGGTCAGCACGACTCTCGGGCTCTGAGGACTCAGAGTCGATTCCAGGAGCCGTTGGTTCCTCTCGTTCTCCTGTTTGGAGCGACACAGTTCCTCCTCATACTCGGCTATGATTCTTTCAAACAGCACATATATGTCTTCAACAACCGCAGTCAGCCGCTCCTCCACCAAAGCTGTCAGCCTTTGGACTTTAGACATTTTACAAACCGTCTGGTTTTGTCACTTTTTCTGTTTTCTGTCTCTTTTCCTTCCTCGCTGGTTGTGGTAAAAAAAAAAAAAAAAAAGCTCGCTCCTTCCGGCGCTCCTCGCTGTGGCCGTGTGGCGTGTTGCTGCCGCACACTGGTCGCCCGTGGTACTGCAGTAGAGGGAAGTGAAGCTCACATCTGCAACTGGACATTATTATTGACATACACCAGGGGTCGGCAACCTTTAACAAGCAAAGAGCCATTTGGACCCACTTTCCACGGAAAATAAAACACTGGGAGCCGCAAATACTTTTTGACATCTAAAATGAAGATAACAGTGTATATATTGTTTTGTTTTGTCTTGTTGTTTTTAACCTTTAGGCTTAGTGTAAACAACTATAGTGTGCTTATGACAGGAGCCCCAACCTTTTTGCACCACGGACCGGAATAATGTAGGTTTTATTTTCACGGACCGGCCTTCTACACGTGGCAGATAAATATGACAAAAATAAGTTAAGTGCATAAAAAATACAACTCACCAAACCGCTGCATCAGACGGAGCTCTGCACTTGTTTCTTTGGGATGAGGTTGACCCATCGAGGAGATGAGAGACAATGACACCCACAGCGTGATTATGTCTAGTCTGCTCCGCAGTTTCTTTAAAAAAACTCTAAATCTTATCTTTTTATCCCAGGTGCTTATTCTCCATGTGCCAAAGCAGATTTGAAGGTTTCATTGCCTCATTCGCTTTTCCTCCGCATATTACGCCAAGCGGACTCTGCGCGTGAGACTCACCTGTAGAGACAAACCCATAAACCCATATTTTAAGTAGGACTCCTAGTGTTGTCTGTTAAATTGATCTTTCTTTTTCTTAGAGGTTTTCTCCTCTTCTGGCTCCTCAGTTGGCTTTTTCCCCTTTGTTAAAAAGCTCTCCACTTTTGTTTTGGCTCATTTTCACTCGCTTGTGGCTCTACTTTTGGGCGATGTGTCTGATGTGTTATACATGATACGTCATCACGGAGACAAGAGCAGATCTGTCACAGATATAATATACGTGCCACTACATCAAATAGATTTCTGTGGCAATTTCCTATCAGGATTTTCATGATATATCTACGGACGAGCTTATTAGCGCGTCATTACGGACGGGCGAAAGTTACGTCAGGGAAGATCCTCCTGCTCCTGACCCCTATACGAATAGAGTGTCTGAAAATCTGTGTCTTTACGCAGGACTGTGAGCTGTGTCTGTGTCTGTGAGGCGTGAGCAGTGTTTGTTTTTAACATTGTTCCGCGAGTGTGACGCTTATTTAGAGCAACGAAAAAGAAAGAAAATATAATTTTATTTTAATATTTCAAGATCATAATAATCATCCAATTTAAACTACAAAAAAAAAAACAACAAACACAAATAAAATACACTTCATTTAAATACTTAAAAAGTATTTTCCCAAGCCACGCAGAGCCGCAGTATAAGGATGAAAGAGCCGCATGCGGCTCCGGAGCCGCAGGTTGCCGACCCCTGACATAGACTAAAGAATATCCTTTACTGTACTATACTGAGGGTCGATGTGGTTGATTTTTCAAAATGAAAACACAGACACGTAAAGCAGTGATTTTAGACATCCACAGCCCAGTTTCACTACAAAAGTCTCTTCACATGATGTGCAGCTCTCTCTTGAAATAAAGCGTCCCGTTATTTTAATAGATCCATGAGCGTGTTTCCTTTAGTCACATGGTCGACCCAAACTAAATACTTTTATTTTTTTTCAAATTAAGAAGACCGAAAAGAGTGTGCACAAAATCATCAAAAACGTCTCAAAGGAACGTACAAGGGAGTATGGCTCATCCGACGCTGTGCTACTAAGGGTGGAGGATGACAAAGACGGTAGGTTCGATGCCAGAGTTTGTGGAGCTGCTGAAAAATCATGTTCAGATTAACATAAACAAGGGCCGCTCTCCGCTAAATCATTTTTTCAGACTAGTGTGCATGGCCTTCTGTTTCCCTTGCATGTACGAAGATTAAGCCCCCGTCAAATGGGCTAATTGAGTAACTTTCATTTTAGACCCCTCGCATTTGGATCACTCATTTATCTTCTAAGAAATGCCTTTAGTTGTTCAGTGCAGTGTGAGTAAATATCCCACAATGAATTGAGTTTGAACTAGAGTTGTTTCGTTATACAGATAAAATAAACTAAAATCTGAATGAGAGGGGTGGAACTGAAAATACAACCAAATTTAAACAATTGAATAAAAAAAATTCTAATTTGCATTTTTTGGTGATGTCTTTCTTTTTACTGAAAAAACCTTTTCCTCATCCAGAAGTGTAATATTTTGTTTTAAACTGTTAATCACTATGGTAACATGTAATCCAGAGTTAAAAATGTGATAAAAAAAAAGAAACAAAAAAAAAAAAAAAACACACACAAACACATATTTATAGGTATATATGCGTGTGTATATATATATATATATATATATATATATATATATATATATATATATATATATATATATATATATATATATATATATATATATATATATATATGGATCCTAAAAGTGCAAAAATCTCGAGTTACCTTCTCACTGTGTTGAGTCATTGTCTCATGTCAGGATCAGGGCTCTTCCGGTGGTGGTTCACTGTGTGGACGATACCATGGACAGCTCCATCAGACTCAGCTCTCTGTGAAAAGTTAAATGATTGCAGTGGAAACAACAGTCTATTGTCATTAATAAAAATATAACTTTTGTATTGCTCTTTACTCTTTACTATTGCTCTTGCTCTGGACTAGGTCAAACTCACACTCCTATAGGACAAATGCACAAACCTGGGGAAATGTACTTCCATTTTTTTTCTATTTTCCATCCATTTTCTTCCGCTTATCCGGTGCCGGGTCGCGGGGTCAGCAGTCTAAGCAGGAACTCCGAGACTTCCCTCACCCCAAACACGTCCTCCAGCTCCTCCTGAGGGACCCCAAGGTGTTCCCAGGCCAGTCGAGAGACATGTCCGGAACACCTCCCTAGGGTGGTGTCCAGGAGGCATCCTGAACAGATGCCCGAGACATCTCAGTTGGCTCCTCTTGATGTGGAGGAGCAGCAGCTCTACTCTGAGCTCTTCACCTTATCTCTAATGGAGCGCACAGCCACCGTAAACTTTCAGCTCAGCTCCTTCTTTGCCACAACTGTCCAATACAGCGACTGCATCACTGCAGATGCTGCACCAATCTTCCTGTCAATCTCAAGCTCCATCCTTTCCTCACTTGTGAACAAGACCCCGAGATACTTGAACTCCTCCACTTGAGGCAAGGACACACCTCCCAAAGAGGGAAAGCCGCCTTTTTTCAGTCAAGAACCATGGCCTTGGACTTAGAGGAGCTGATTCTCATCCCAGCCGACTCACACTCGCCCCGGTGCCTGCTGCAGGTTCTGGCTCGATGAAGTCATCAGGACAACATCATCTGCAGATAGCAGAGATGAGAACCTGTGGATCCCGAACCAAACCCCCTCCGACTCCTGGCTGCGCCTTCTGTCCATAAATATAATGAACAGAACCGGTGACAAAGGGCAGCCCTGGCGGAGTCCAACATGCACCGGGAACAGGTCTGACTTACTGCCGGCAATGTGAACACAGCTCCTGCTCCGGTCATACAGGGACCGGACAGCCCTTAGCAAAGAGCCCCGGACCCAGTACTCCCAGAGCACCCCCTAAAGAAAACCACGAGGGACACGGTTGAATGTCTTCTCCAGGGCCACAAAACACATATGGACTGCTTGGGAAGACTCCCATGAACCATCACGTGTGCGATGGAAAGTATAGAGCTGATCCAGTCGCGGCGGCAAAATCCAAACCCGGTGAATCACAGCTACGAGCCGGTGGAACGGCAATATAGGTGGAGAACTTGGCCCACTCTGAATCCATGTCCCAACCTCCCCCGGGATGTGGGAGAAGCTCTCCCAGAGCCATGAGTTGAAGTCCCCCCGGAACAGAGGGCTCAGCCAGACGTCCCCAACAGACCCTCACAATACTCTTGGGTCTGACAGGTCTGTCCGGCTTCCTCCTCCACCAGGTGGTGATTGGTTGACAGCTCTGCCCCTCCCGAGTATCCAAGACACAGGGCCGGAGGTCAGATGACACGACAACAAAGTCGATCATCGACATATCGTCAGACTTAGCATGTAGAGATGAGTGAGTTGACCTGCATTTGCATACAAAATTAGTGCATATAATGAGCATTTAGAAAGCATTCAGGAGTCGTTCACGGGTCGCTCAGTCGTCCAGCAGATGTAACAAAGAGGTTTCTGCCACAATCAACGTTGCTAATCCTACACTTACATCATCTGACAGTTTAGATCACAATGGTGAGCCACAACCAAAACCATCGAGTTTAATAAGTGTAATAAATATATGTCCAATGATGGAGAGTACTGACATTTTGAGTCCTCTCTGAAAAGTCCCTCTTTCCCCAAAACCATCTTCCTCCGGGGCTCTTCATGCTTTGTCTCGTCCATCCATCCATCCATTTTCTTCCGCTTATCCGGGGCCGGGTCGCGGGGGCAGCAGTCTAAGCAGGGACTCCCAGACTTCCCTCACCCCGGACACGTGGTGAGGGCTTTGTCTCGTACTTTAGATAAAATTAACTTCACTAACTTTTAGTCTTTTAGTCTGTAAAACACCCATTCAAATGTACCTCTACCTGAGGCACCCAGAGCAGACCTCGAGGGAAGAGGGGCCTTCACACCGGTGTAAACACATAGCTGTCCACACCAATGCCCGACTCAAAAACAAATTGCTGCCAGCACATATTTACCTACTGGAAATAAAGCACATCTAATCGTTTTAGAGGGATATTTAGACTAGTATGAACACCAGAGCGCCGTTTTGTTTCCAAAAAATCCAATCATTATTTTCAATATAAAAGCCTGTGCTCTTGGGTGCCCTCTGGTGGCCTCAGGGCCCTAAGCAGCTGCTTAGTCTGCTTATAGGCCGGGCCGGCCCTGGCAGCACTTTAAATCCCTACTAAAGGTTCACCTTTTCTCATTGGCATTTGATACCAGTAAAAGAGGTTAAGGTTAACGTACAATTTAATGGATTTTACCTGTTGTGCAGGTTTTGGGTTGAAGGAGGAAACCGGAGGGCCTGGAAGAAACACACAGACACAGGAGGAACATGCAAAAACGCCATTGTTCTGACCAGTCTATATTGCCTATTTTCTGTTTTAGTTTGGCCAAGTGCTTTGGCCCTTTAATAAAAATCAGGACATTGTCCCTACAGGTCACGTGTGGTAATGCACGCAGTATAACAGAGAGGTCATGTGTTAGTTACGCTGTAATAATGAGGGCATTCCCTGTAAGTATAAAACAAGTCTAACAGTTAAAGGTATTCATAAAGAAAGTAGTTAAAAAGTACAAAAATGAACTATTTACAAGCTAATTTACATGCTAACTTATGTTGCGTTTCTAGCATGCATCTGGGACATTAGCATATTTGCTAATCGCCATATTTCTTTTAAGTTCACTAATGTACACTGTATTATGTTGTCACAGTTTCACACCTGCTGTATAAAAACAGTCTAAACCCATCCTGGCATCAGTGACTTATTGTGTGGAGATGTTTAACTCCTGGACATTAGACACTACGAGGCCAGTGCACACACAGACACAGGAGGAACATGCAAACTCCACACAGACACAGGAGGAACATGCAAACTCCACACAGACACAAGCAGAATATGCAAACTCCACACAGACACAGGAGGAACATGCAAACTCCACACAGACACAGGAGGAACATGCAAACTCCACACAGACACAGGAGGAACATGCAAACTCCACACAGACACAGGAGGAACATGCAAACTCCACACAGACACAGGCAGAACATGCAAACTCCACACAGACACAGGCAGAACATGCAAACTCCACACATAAAGAATGAAACTACCACTGAGCCTTAACTGTGTCATTTGAATGAGGGTTCAGTGGGACTTTTGTATTGTCTTGTCTCCAGACTCACACACAGTGGCTCAGGGCAAAATCAAATAGAACAGAATATGTGAAGGGAATTAAACCTTTATTGAACCTAAACTTTATATTATGTAAAGAGTGCTGAGGTTTCTGGAGCTTGTGATTGGCTCAGTGTTGTTTGACCCCAGAGCTCTGTCCTGATTGGAGCATAGGTCACCCCTGGAGCTCTGTCCTGATTGGAGCATAGGTCACTCCTGGAGCTCTGTCCTGATTGGTCACTGTGAGGAGCATAGGTCACCCCTGGAGCCCTAGTACAAGTGTGGCCCTTGAGGCTGAGACCAGAGTGCTTCTCCTCTCTTGCATGTGTGTAGCTGCAGCTGTGTGACTCTACTCTCCAAAGCCATGTTCTTATTACTCTACAATACTTTCACATTGGCTCTGTGTTTGCTCCAGTTTCAAGGTGAGTAACAGCTTTTCTTTTGTTAAAGTGGAGATGTAAGGCTTGGGAGGGTAGAGCAGATGATGTTAAAATTATATTATTGAAGTAGAAGTACAAAGTAGTGTTTCAAGAAATCACTGAAGTATGAGAAAAAGTATTTGAGGAAAGTACTGCTCAAGTAAGAGTAACTTTTTCCACTTACTCACAGTGGGAAAAGCAACCATAACTTTTACTCTAATACAACTATTACTCAAGTAACAGTATGCTGCTAGAAAAGTACTTTTTCTTTTTTAAAGTTGCTCATGTAAATGTAACTGAGTACTACCCAACTCTTTTGTGTGATACTTGAACCTCGACCAAGACATTTGAAACTCACCTGATGCTTTGTTAAATTACCGTCTGAATATCGTTCTTGAGATACTGCAATTAACTCTGGAGATATGATTTTTTGTGAGTATGGCCCACCCCTGTGTAACACCATGTGACAAGAAAACACAGGTATTACTGTTTCATTTATAATAATAATGTTGTGTCTTTTTGTGTCTGTGCAGTTGGTGATTCTCTTGAACCTGAGACAGGGCTGTGTGATGCCAATTGTTCTGGTGAGAATTTAAAGTCACGATACTAAACTTTTAAACTCCATTTCGATACTAAGGAATAGACTCAACTCAATACTGATTCTGATACCACAATAATAATAAAAACACTCTTTATTAACACAATAGAATGTGATTTCAACATTAAATGGTAGTACTTTCTTTCATATTCCCATGTGTGTTATATGTGTGTAATCCCTCAGTGTGCAGTAGGTTCATAGTGGTCCATGGGTGTATACGAGTCTATGTGTCTTATACTTGTGAAAGATACAGATCAGGATCATTGTAAAGTTTGGTTCATTTCTGTCCTTTGAATGTGACTTTTGTAATATTGATACTGCTTAAAATCTCTTCATCCTGTAGTTCTGTACAAACATGTTCTGAAATGTGATTCTTGCATTAGTTTGTCAGTTCAGATTTCAGTCTTTTTTGTCAATTCCTTTGGATGTGTTTAAAATATGAACTTTGAACAGGCTTTTCTCCTGTGTGTGTTCTCATGTGGTATGTAAGACTACTCTTTATTAAATACTTTCTCACAGACAAAACAGTTTTAAGGTCTGTCTCCTGTGTGTGTTCTCATGTGTTGTGTGAGATTACTCTTTTTAATAAATGCTTTCTCACAGACAAAACAGCTGTAAGGTTTGTCGCCTGTGTGTGTTTTTATGTGGTATATAAAATTAGTCTTTTGAATAAATGCTTTCTCACAGAAAGAACACCTGTAAGGCTTGTCTCCTGTGTGTGTTCTTGTGTGACTTGTGAGATTACTTTTTTGATTAAATGCTTTCTCACAGTAAGGACACCTGTAAGGCTTGTCTCCTGTGTGTGTTCTCATGTGATTTGTGAGATTACTTTTTTGATTAAATGCCTTCTCACAGAAAGAACACCTGTAAGGCTTGTCTCCTGTGTGTGTTCTCATGTGTTTTGTGAGATTACTCTTTTCATTAAATGCTTTCTCACAGAGAGAACAGCTGTAAAGTTTGACTCCTGTGTGTGTTCTCATGTGTCTTGTGAGATTACCCTTTATATGAAATGCTTTTTCACAGACAGAACACCTGTAAGATTTTTCTCCTGTGTGTGTTCTCATGTGTTGTGTGAGATCACTCTTTTGATTAAATGATATCTGACAGACAGAGCATCTGTAAGGCTTGTCTCCTGTGTGTATTCTCATGTGTTTTGTGAAATGACTCTTTTGAATAAATGGTTTCTCACAAACAGAACAGCTGTAAGGTTTCTCTCCTGTGTGAATTCTAAAGTGTCTTATTGAATCGATTTTTAAGCCAAATCTCTTTTTACAAACAGAGCACTGGTGTTTCTTGTCTGCAGTTCCTTCGGCTGTTCCTGACACGTCCCCATTGTCCACACTGGCTCTGGTCTCTGGTGCAGACTTGTATTTGGGGGATAGACTTGAGTTTGGTGCAGTGGTGCTTTTGGCTCTGATCTGGTGGTCTCCATCTGCCTCAGTCTCCATCTGTGCAGCTGACGAGCCGATTGGAGCGCTCCAGTCTTCATCACTGTCAGTGTCAGAAGACTGCTCCGTGTCTCCCTCAGTCTCGAGGTGGACATGTGTCTCTGAGTTGATGTCCTCTCTGTGATCAGTTTCTTTTCTTTGAAACAGTGAGGACTCTTCTGTCTTCACACAGCCATCATTGGCCTCAGGGACAGACCTGAAGAAAAGAAAATCTACATAAATCAAAAACAGTTTGGAACAATTGTCCTCTGAGGAGAAGTCAGTGTTTGTGTCTGCATAAAGTATTCTTATGTATAAAACCTGTTTAATTCAATTAGCACTTTATACATGCGCCGGCGTCTGCTTCGCTGATCGAACTCCCAAAACAAATTGTTTTTATCAAAAATTAAGACATCCTTTTGTGGGAGGATAAGAAATCTCATAATTTAGAAGCTGCCTACGTTCTGTTCACTGTTGGCTTGTACCCCGTATCCGGCAAAAGCTGCGTAAAGTTAGCCACAAGTGACTCTGGCCGCGGCTCTGGACCGGGACAGCCTAAGACAACATGCCACCAAAGAGAAATATCACTGCAGAGGAAGCTGATGAACTCAAAAAGTCACTCGAATCCTTGATCGAGGAAGTTGCCGTGATTCGCAGTGATCAAAAAAAATATTCTGACCGCTATGGAGGAAATCAAACAATTGCGTAAGGAAAACAATGAGAAGGATGCGTGGATTTCGCTCCTGGAAAGGAGGGTGGACGAGCTGGAGCAGTACTCCAGGATCAACGATGTGGTCATCTCGGGTCTCAAGATCAAACCCCGGTCATATGCAAAAGCTGTGGCCACTGACATCAGCGGGGGTGAGCCCAGCGAGGCCGAGGAATGCTCCGTGGAACAACAGGTGGCGGCTTTTCTGCGGTCGAGGGGCATCACTGTCAACGTGGAGGACCTGGAGGCATGTCACCTGCTTCCAAGGAGAAGAAAGGACGACAAACAAACAGTGATTCTAAGGTTTATAAACAGAAAGCAAAAGATTGCACTCATGAAACAAGGACGACTGTTGAGAGGCACGGAGGTCTACATGAACGACCATTTGACACCGAGGAACGCAGAGATCGCTAGGAGGGCCAGGCAACTCAAGAAACAAAGGCTGATCCAAGGTACATGGGTCAGACACTGTAAAATATTTATAAAACTCAATGGCTCACCAGAAGAAGCAAAGGTGCTGGTGGTGAAGGCCCTTAGTGATCTGGATCATTTCAACGGAGCCCTAGTGGGATCTCAAGTGACCTCTGGGTCTCACAAGGTATGATATCTGTCACATCTATCACATCACTAAATGACATTAATCTTTACTACTTTAAAAACAACAATGAGTTGTCACATAACGTTACAGCAAAGACTTAATAGCCTGGATCTATCAGAACTGGAATTGTTTGGCTGCACAGAGTACAATGAACTGGACATGGAAAATGAAATAGACCCTGATAACTGTTTTTTCTCTTCTATAAATGTAGATAGCAAATATTACACAGCGCATGAATTTGAACACTCTATTAAATCAGACGACAAACTCTCAGTTACACACTTCAATAGCAGAAGTATGTATGCAAATTTTTCTTCCATTAAAGAATACTTACTGCAGTTTACAGTTCCATTTAGTGTAATTGCAGTATCGGAAACCTGGTTCCAGGAGGAGAAGGGAATGGACTTCCATGGGGGGGGGGGGGGGGGGTGCTATGTATGTGCATAAGGAATTGAAGTTTTAAGCAATTGATAATTTGTCAGTTGTAGTTGAGGACATCTTAGAGTGTGTATCAGTTGAGATTTGCAACTTAAAGACAAAAAATGCTGTAATCAGCTGTATATATCGATCTCCTGGCACAAATGTTGAAGTATTTAATGACTGGGTAGAAAAAATGTTCTCTATGACCAATAACAAAACAATTTACATATACGGAGATTACAATATCGATCTATTAAATCCTGCTAAACATAAATTGACAGACGACTTTCTTAACAGAATGTATAGTCTGAGCTTATACTCAACAATTACAAGACCCAGCCGAATTACAAATCACAGTGTTATTGACAATATTTTTACTAACAATGTGAACAATAATATTAGTGGTCTAATGATCTGCGATATAACAGATCACTTACCAGTATTCCTCTGTTGTGGCGAAAAAGTTAACAAGATTGACAATGTGGATAATTCTACATATAGAAGAATGCGTCCGATGACACTGTCAGATCACTGAATGATGACCTTAATTATCAGGATTGGAGATCAGTATATTTGGAGAACAACGTTGATAGAGCCTAAAATAATTTTTTAGATATATTTCTGTCATCATACAATAAACACTGTCCCGTTCAACAATGTAGGAGTAAAAAGAGAAAACCAAATTGTCCTTGGTTAACAACAAGGCTACAGAATGCTTGTAAAAAGAAAAATTATCTTTATAGACAATTTTTAAAATTGAAAACGAAGGATTCAGAAAGAAGGTTCAAATTATATAAGAATCAGTTGACAGATATCATAAGAAACAGTAGAAAATTGTATTATAATAAATTGCTCAAAAATAATAAAAATTATGTAAAAAAAAATGTGGGGTATATTGAATAGTGTAATCAAAGAAGGCTCTAATAAGCATTCGTACCCTGATTATTTTGTTGATGAGAATGTTGTGATAGATGACATGCCCAGCATTGTTAACAACTTGAATGATTTCTTTGTAAAAATAGGTCCTGAACTTGCGAAAAAAAATCCAGAAACAACCTCCACAATACAAGATGAAACACTTATCAGAAGTCATCTAAATACATTTTTTCTTTCTCCTGCAACTGAACTTGAAATTATAACAATTGTAAATGAATTTCAAAACAAAATGTCAACTGATTTTTATGATATTGATATGACTATAGTTAAAAAAGTTATTAATGGCATTAGTAAACCACTGACATATATTTTCAATCTATCATTTCTAATGGGATCATTCCCAGACAATATGAAAATTGCCAAAGTAATTCCACTCTACAAAAATGGAGATGGACGTTTATTCACTAATTATAGACCAGTGTCTTTACTTCCTCAATTTTCAAAAATTCTCGAAAAATTATACAATAACAGATTGGAATCATTTTTCGATAAATATGACATAATCAGTGAGAGTCAGTATGGGTTTAGAACAAAAACATCAACAACAATGGCACTTATGGACGCTGTTGAGGAGATAACCAATGCACTAGATAACAAAAAGTATGTTGTGGGGGTTTTTATTGATCTAAAGAAAGATTTTGACTCTCTAAACAACTCAATACTACTCCAAAAACTTAAACTGTATGGCATAAGGGGCATTGCACTAAATTGGATTGATAGTTACCTGACTGGAAGACAACAGTTTGTGAAAATAAATGGATACACTTCCAGATTTATGAGTTCTAATTGTGGAGTGCCGCAAGGCTCAATTTTGGGACCTAATTTATTTAATTTGTATTTAAATGACATATTTAAAACATCTAACATATTAAAAATAATTTTATTTGCAGATGACACCAATATATTTTTCTCCAGTGACAATTATAAAAAACGTATTACAACGATGAACGCAGAGTTAAGTAAAATTAAATTATGGATGGATTCCAATAAGTTATCCCTAAATTTAAAAAAGACAAAACCTATGTTTTTTGGTCATGATAAAAGAAATTCAGAACTTTCAATACTTGTTGATGGGGTTAAAATTGAGTGGGTTTCTAATATTAAATTTTTAGGTATAATGATTGATGAAAAACTGAGCTGGAAACCACACATCAGATACAATCCAAGGTCTGAAAAAGTGTTGCTGTAATCAATAAAGGGAAATACATTTTCAATCAAAAGGCTCTGTACATACTGTACGGCTCACTCATACTTCCATATCTGACATATTGTATTGAAATTTGGGGCAACAACTACAAAACGTTACTCCTTCCCCTTTTCAAATTGCAAAAACGTGCAGTGAGAATCGTGCACAAGGTTGGTTACCTGGACCATACAAACAATCTGTTTTTCAAATCAAAATTATTAAAAATTTTTGATCTGGTAAAATTCTATACTGCTTTGCTTTTGTATAAAGCAAACAAAACTATGCTGCCATTAAATATCCAAAAACTGTTCAGCACACAGGACGTACACTATGATTTAAGGGGAAGGGGTAAATTTAAAACAAAATCAGTGAGAACCACCAGGAAAAGCATGTGTGTATTTGTGTGTGTGTGTGTGCATGTGGGGGTTGGTGGGTGGGGGTGTGTGTGTGTGTGTGTGTATCTGTGTGTGTGTGTGTGGGGGGGGGGGGGGTCAGTCTGTGGAATGGGTTGGAAGATAATGAGATTAATTATATATATATATATATATATATATATATATATATATATATATATATATATATATATATATATATATATATATATATATATATATATATATATATATATATATATATATACATACATACAGATGTAATATGTCATTTATTTTGCTATATGTAAATATTTGTTAAGCGCCGGGATCAATGTACAAAAGTAACCACATAATGTTTGAGGTTATGATATGATCAGGGGTGGGTTAATATAAGTTTTTCTTCTTCCCACTCCTTTTCGAGAGATGTGCTTTTCTTTTGTTTACAATGTACATGTAGTAAACATGAATATTCTTTCTCTTGGCACTAACTCGAAATAAACCAATCAATCAATACTTCTGGTTATTCTTAAATGTCCCTGAATTCAGATGTATTTCTAATCTGATTATATTTTATAATAAATTGTTTTGAAAGTAATGGGACTCACACTTGCAGCTCCTCTTCCTCCTGTTTGTCGTGCTGTTCTTCTGGCTCCTCTTTAATCTCTGGGATTTCCTGTTTCAGAGTGAGACCAGGACACAGAGAGGACATGTGGACACCTGCAGGAGACAATGGGCAAACAAAGATGATAATTACTTACACATACACAGACACACGTATTATTTGTCCATGAAGTTGTAGATTAAAGTAGCGCTCTGCGTAAAAAGAGACATTTATTTTGTAAAGAAAGGATGTGACGTCATTTAAGCGCGCTCTCCTCTCTTCATGGCGCTTGTACTTTATGGCCGCTGTTGGCCGTACAAGAGTTGCATTAAAATAAATATGCCAAGCATTTTTCCCAGGTATAAAGAGACACTTCTGCCAAAAACACCTTAACACTGACAGACTATAATGTGATGGATGTATTTAGCAGCAGCTTATCGGCCTGTTGCACGGCTCTTTTACACTTGTATTGTTGTTGCTAATGCGTGTCTATGGACGTGCGCCACATTTGGACAGTAACACGTGGCTCGGACACATCAGACTCACCGGCTCTGGTCAGCACGACTCTCGGGCTCAGAGTCGAGTCCAGGAGCCGTTGGTTCCTCTCGTTCTCCTGTTTGGAGCGACACAGTTCCTCCTCATACTCGGCTATGATTCTTTCAAACAGCACATATATGTCTTCAGCAGCCGCAGTCAGCCGCTCCTCCACCAAAGCTCTCAGCCTTTGGACTTTAGACATTTTACAAACCGTTTGGTTTTGTCACTTTTTCTGTTTTCTGTCTCTTTTCCTTCCTCGCTGGTTGTGGTAAAAAAGCTCGCTCCTTCGGGCGCTCCTCGCTGTGGCCGTGTGGCGTGTTGCTGCCGCACACTGGTCGCCCGTGGTACTGCAGTAGAGGGAAGTGAAGCTCACATCTGCAACTGGACATTATTACTGACATTGACTAAAGACTATCCATTACTGTACTATACTGGGGGGTCGATCTGGTAGATTTTTCAAAATGAAAAAACATAAACAACACGTAAAGCAGTGATTTTAGACATCCACAGCCCAGGTTCACTACAGAACTAAAAGTCTCTTCACATGATGTGCAGCTCTCTTGAAATAAAGCGTCACGTTATTTTAATAGATCCATGAGTGTCACATTTTTCCTTTAGTCACGTGGTCGACCCAAACTAAATATTAGCCTCTGTTGGAGCTTTGTGCTATTGTTAAAGAAGTACAAATATCAGTACCTGTGTTTTACTGAACCTTGAGTCTTTGAATATTCTGTCTGTCTGATCAGAGTCAGGGAATAACTTCATTTTGTGACTTTATCCTCTGCTGTCTACAATCAGACCAATGTTATAGCACATATGTTATAGTTTTTGGATTGATATAAACTTGTTAAATATGTTAAAGGATTTTTTTTCAGCTCCAGTTCTTTATGCTACACACTCAGATGTGTGAAAACATTCTCTTAAGTCTGTCTCTTCAGATGTTTTAACTACAAGTAATGCTGCACTAATCCATATTCCATCTTGTCATGTACTGTTAAATAGTTCATCAGTTTTATGAAAATGTTATTTTATTAAGATGACAAGAACAGATATTCATTATTATTATTAGGGACCGAGGATGAATGTGTGAGGAGGGAGAGTCATGAACGTGTTTTGGTCAAAAATGTGCAGATCAACCCAAGAACAAAAGCAAAATACTTTGTGAAGATGCTGCTTTGAAAAGTGTGTAGCTTTGTCATTCTGGTATAAATACTCAGAGCTCAGATGCTCGGGGGAACAGAGTAGGGGAGACCAAGGACTGGGGGAGAGATGCTCTAGAGGAGAGACTCAGAGAGACTCGGGACACCGAAAGGCGACCAGTCTGTGGCCCTGTCCTGTCTGTATCTGCTGTAACAAAGACTAAACCTTTTTTGTATTTCAAAACTCACCAGGCTTCACAAATGGATTACTTTTCATCTAGAACTGTAATTTCTCCACAACAGCTTCATGAGGAAAGAACATAATGTAGAACATAATGAACATCCCATTGAAAGTTTATGGGCACACCTGAAAAGTCTGTGGTTTAGTTTAGTCTTCAGCCCTGGTTTAGTCCTGGTATAGTGCAGAGACAGAGATACAACAGTTACATTTGTTATGATCTAGTAGGTGCACCCAACAGCAGAAAAGAGGCAGGTCAGTAACAAGGATTATTTTAGAGGCAGGATGGTGACAGAGGCTGTGAGCTGACAGCTGGCGTGTTGGTAAGTGGCGTGACCAAACACTCAAAGTGGCCCAATGGAGACTTCATGACCTTATTTTATCTGAACCAGGTGATACATGTTGAGAAGATCCAGTTTGGTAAAGATCTGTGCTCCCTGTAGAGACTCAAAAGGAGATTAAAGACAGTGAGCACTTTAATTTTTACAGTAATAATACATAGGACAAAGTGTTTCTTATCAACAAAGAAGACTCCTGCACCCAGAGGAGAGGACGAAGGCCAAATTATACCTGCTGCCAGAGAGTCCTTGTTATGCACCTCCATAGTTTGTCTCTCAGGTCAGGTTAGATCATAAAAGCAACCAGCAGGAAGAGAGGCTTCTGCTTCTCATTTTCACACTGACCGCTGAGTGTATTGAATAAACATATTTGTTTCATAATTTATCTCCAATTTATATCCTTTTCTAAACAGTCTATTTTTTTCAGGATGACAAAGAGATGGAGAAAATCAAGAACTACAAGCCAATAAACTGCACTGAAGCAGACTCTACTCTCAAATCTGCTGCTGCCACTCAGACTGTGACTGTGGCAGAGTGGTTATCCTGTCCCCTCCCTCTCACCAGGAGGTTGTGGGTTAGACTCCTGATCTGGAGTGTGCATGTTCTCCCTGTGTGACTGTGGCAGAGTGGTTATCCCGTCTCCTCTCTCTTTAGGACCTCCCCTGTTCATCCTGCTGACCGTGGCTCTGGTTTATCTGATGAAGTTGGGACACTGATGCCTTAAAATCATCAGCACTTTCAGCAGTTTTAGATTTGACTTTGATCTTGAGCCTGTGACCAAAGTATGTTGTTGTGTTGGGAGAGTGGAATGTTTGGTTTTTACTTCTTTTACATCTGATGTCGTTTTGTATTAGTCGTCGTTTTGTATTCAAAACCAGGACCTCATGAAAACCAGGGTCCAACTTGAGCCAAATCATTTATTTCATTTGTTATATTCAATAATTCGTTACCTTTTTTCCGGACTATATGAATATGAATATATGAATATATTACCTGGATTCATATACTTGTATTAATCATACATTGATTAATCATTTTTTTAATTACTAAATAAACATATAACCCAATTTATGTGGAAAAAACGTACACCTAGAACTGCCTACAAGACGCTGTCCAAACCCAAAGATAAAGGGGGACTGGAGCTTCCAGACGTCCAGTTGTATTACTGCTCATGTCAAGTAAAAGCTGTGTTAGGCTGCTTAATACACAAAGTGCTCCCCACTGGACACTCATTGAGAGAGAACTTTGCTCTCCTGTTTGAGATGTGTGTGGAAAGGGAACCAGTGTTTATAGATGTGCCTGCACCAGCACAAGAGCCAACACAAGTGTCAAGCACTGCCCAAACCTCTCCATCTTTCCACGTGTCCGTATCTTCTCAAGAATCAGTGCAAATCTTTCAGTCACCGAAAGTATGACCTGTTTGAGAGATCCATGTTTCATCCCACAGCAGTTGTACCTTCGTTTGCGTCCAAAGACTTACCAGCTGTTGTCTTGAAAACGCCACCAAAATACAAGAAAAAATCTTGTTCTCCTAAAAAGATTTGTGGCAAGGCCAGTACATTACGCAATTAATGGCCTCTGCTTTGATGGTTGAAATGTTCAAAGGCAAAGTTGCGTTACACCCGCGAAACGAGACTTATAACACAATCCTTAATCGTTTAACCCAAAAAGCTTGGGAGAAATATCACATCCCAAATTAAGAAGACCGAAAAGAACGTGCACAAAATCATCAAAAACGTCACAAAGGAACGTACAAGGGAGTATGGCTCATCCGACGCTGTGCTACTAAGGGTGGAGGATGACAAAGACGGTAGGTTCGATGCCAGAGTTTGCGGAGCTGCTGAAAAATCATGTTCAGATTAACATAAATAAGGGCCGCTCTCCGCTAAATCATTTTTTTCAGACTAGTGTGCATGGCCTTCTGTTTCCCTTGCATGTACGAAGATTAAGCCCCCGTCAAACGGGCTATTTGAGTAACTTTCATTTTAGACCCCTCGCATTTGGATTACTCATTTATCTTCTAAGAAATGCCTTTAGTTGTTCAGTGCAGTGTGAGTAAATATCCCACAATGCATTGAGTTTGAACTAGAGTTGTTTCGTTATAGAGATAAAATAAACTAAAATCTGAATGAGAGGGGTGGAACTGAAAATACAACCAAATTTAAACAACTGAATAAAAATAAATTCTAATTTGCATTTGAAGGTGATGTCTTTCTTTTTACTGAAAAAACCTTTTCCTCATCCAGAAGTGTAATATTTTGTTTGAACCCATAAGAACCCGGATCCATTTTTCCTTAAAGGAAAATTATGTGGGATATACCACAGACCAAGTGGACCACATAGAACACATTTCTGCAAAGTGTTTGTTATACTGGTGTCACTGTGGGTTCTTATGGGTTAACTGTTAATCACTATGGTAACATGTAATCCAGAGTTAAAAATGTGATTAAAAAAAACAAACAAAAAAAACAAGAAACAAACAAACAAAAAGCAAAAAAAACCAAACCCAAATACATATTGATGCACATATCTTTAGTTTTTTTTATTATTATTAGGCCCAAGCCCCTACAGGGCGTGGGGCTTATTGCTTTCGCAACTTCAGTCTGCAACTCAACATTGTTCTTGCTAAAATGTCTTCATCAACATGTCCCCCAAACAAACTCGTGGCCACTGTTGGGAGTAACGGCGTTAAACTATAACGGCGTTACTAACTGCGTTACTTTTTAGTAACGGAGTAATGTAACTAATTACTTTTCCTAGCGTCGTAACGCCGTTACCGTTACTGACAATAAAATGTAGCGCGTTACTTTTAATTGAGTTCACGCTGCTCTTCATCAGAGTCTCTCAGCCGAGGAGCTGCTGTTGTGTTTCTGTGGTGAAAGAGGAGGCTGGGGTGAGATAAAAGGCTCGTTTGAGATGAGGCGGGCGCAGATACGACGCCGTCGATCGGTGCGCGGTGCATGCCGGTTAGTTTTGTGTCCAAGATGCCACCGACTTGCTCTGACGTATGCGCCGGTAACGGGAAGTTTTTGAGCGAGGCGAGCGCAGCAGCTCTCCACCGACTGCATGGACTACAAACGCGTAATGCATGATGGGAAATGATGTCATGTCCACACGTGCATTCACAGCAGATTAGGTCCGAGTTGTGTTTTGATCAGAAACGTGACTGTGTTCTCTCCAAAGAGGAACAAGCTCAGATCAGAGGTGATTAATATTTGAATAATGGACAGAGAATCACAGTGTGTGGCCAGAGAAGGTTAAAGGTTTTGTCTTATTTTACATGATTTACATTTGAATGCCTTAGTTTTGCAAACCATGGTAATGAATCTTTTCAGTATTATACTGAAAGCACTTTATTGTTACTGTTTATTTTAATGAAGAAAATACTTGAAGTTCAGTTGTCTGAAATTGTGTGACATGTTGATTTATTTGCACTTCAAATGAAATGTTTTATATTTTTTAAATTTTTGATAAATTCTATAATTTACTTGAAAACAAATGCAAAATAATTGCAATCTGTTAAAGTGAAATAAATGTTAAAGGTTCACATCTGTTGTGTTTTTATTGTTTTAACATAATAAGTAACGTGGAGTAAAGTAACGCAGAGTAGTTACTTTGCCTAGTAACTAGTTACTTCTCCCAAAAAGTAACTGAGTTACTAACTCAGTTACTTTTTGGGAGAAGTAACTTGTCACTATAACTAATTACACTTTTGAAGTAACTTGCCCAACACTGCTCATGGCCCTACCCAAGCACCCATGGGCCTTATTTATTACTGCTAAAATGAATGAAAGGCAAAGGGAGGTGAATGATTCACCATTGTTCCCATGGTGACATGGGGACTTTTGTATTGTCTTGTCTCCAGACTCACACACAGTGGCTCAGGACAAAATCAAATAGAACAGAATATGTGAAGGGAATTAAACCTTTATTGAACCTAAACTTTATATTATGTAAAGAGATTGTGCTGAGGTTTCTGGAGCTTGTGATTGGCTCAGTGTTGTTTGACCCCAGAGCTCTGTCCTGATTGGAGCATAGGTCACTCCTGGAGCTCTGTCCTGATTGGTCACTGTGAGGAGCATAGGTCACTCCTGGAGCTCTGGTACAAGTGTGGTCCTTGAGGCTGAGACCAGAGTGCTTCTCCTCTCTTGCATGTGTGTAGCTGCAGCTGTGTGACTCTACTCTCCAAAGCCATGTTCTTATTACTCTACAATACTTTCACATTGGCTCTGTGTTTGCTCCAGTTTCAAGGTGAGTAACAGCTTTTCTTTTGTTAAAGTGGAGATTTAAGGCTTGGGAGGGTAGAGCAGATGATGTTAAAATTATATTATTGAAGTAGAAGTACAAAGTAGTGTTTCAAGAAATCACTGAAGTAAGAGAGAAAAAGTATTTGAGGAAAGTACTGCTCAAGTAAGAGTAACTTTTTCCACTTACTCACAGTGGGAAGAGCAACCATAACTTTTACTCTAATACAACTATTACTCAAGTAACAGTATGCTGCTAGAAAAGTACTTTTTCTTTTTTAAAGTTGCTCATGTAAATGTAACTGAGTACTATCCAACTCTTTTGTGTGATACTTGAACCTCGACCAAGACATTTGAAACTGATGCTTTGTTAAATTACCGTCTGAATATCGTTCTTGAGATACTGCAATTAACTCTGGAGATATGATTTTTTTGTGAGTATGGCCCACCCCTGTGTAACACCATGTGACAAGAAAACACAGGTATTACTGTTTCATTTATAATAATAATGTTGTGTCTTTTTGTGTCTGTGCAGTTGGTGATTCTCTTGAACCTGAGACATGGCTGTGTGATGCCAATTGTTCTGGTGAGAATTTAAAGTCACGATACTAAACTTTTAAACTCCATTTCGATATTAAGAAATAGACTCTACTCAATAATGATTCTGATTAAATGGTAGTACTTTCTTTCATATTCCCATGTGTGTTATATGTGTGTAATCCCTCAGTGTGCAGTAGGTTCATAGTGGTCCATGGGTGTATACGAGTCTATGTGTCTTATACTTGTGAAAGATACAGATCAGGATCATTGTAAAGTTTGGTTCATTTCTGTCCTTTGAATGTGACTTTTGTAATATTGATACTGCTTCAAATCTCCTAATCCTGTAGTTCTGTACAAACATGTTCTGAAATGTGATTCTTGCATTAGTTTGTCAGTTCAGATTTCAGTCTTTTTTGTCAATTCCTCTGGATGTGTTTAAAATATGAACTTTGAACAGATTTATATTATTAAAACATAAAAAATCCCTAAATCCTTCAGCCCTACATTGGTAGAAATAGAACTGAAAAATTGTACTCAAGTAAACAAATAGTTACTTGACTAATAAATACAGATACAGGTTTAAACATCGACTGAACTAAGTACAAATGATACTGTGCAGCTGATGTCATCAACATTCTTTGGCGGTGTGATGCTAACTGTAGGCACTGCTCTGTTTGAAGTTTGTTAGACTTTATTTTAAACTATTTCTCTCCTGTGTGACTTTTTGTATGTCTTTTCAGATCAATGCTCTGGGCAGAACAGCTATAAGGCTTTTCTCCTGTGTGTGTTTTCATGTGTTGTGTGAGATGACTCTTTTGAATAAATGCTTTCTCACAGAGAGAACAGCTGTAAGACTTGTCTCCTGTGTGTGTTTTCATGTGTTGTGTGAGATGACTCTTTTGAATAAATGCTTTCTCACAGACAGAACAGCTGTAAGGCTTTTCTCCTGTGTGTGTTCTTATGTGGCATGTAAGATCACTCTTTTGAATAAATGCTTTCTCACAGACAGAACAGCTGTAAGGTTTGTCTCCTGTGTGTGTTCTCATGTGGTAAGTAAGATTACTCTTTTGAATAAATGCTGTCCCACAGACAAAACAGCTGTAAGGTTTGTCTCCTGTGTGTGTTCTCATGTGGTAAGTTAGAGTACTCTTTTGAATGAATGCTTTCTCACAGAATAAACAGCTGTAAGGTTTGTCTCCTGTGTGTGTTCTCTTGTGTTTTGTGAGAGAAGTCTTTCTATTAAATGCTTTCTCACAGAGAAAACAGCTGTAAGGTTTCTCTCCTGTGTGTGTTCTCATGTGTCTTGTAAGACCACTATTGAGAGTAAATGATTTCTGACAGCCAGAACAGCTGTAAGGTTTCTCTCCTGTGTGAACTCTAAGGTGTCTTTTTAAATTGATATTTAAGACAAATCTCTTTTTACAAACAGAGCACTGGTGTCTCTTCCCTGTAGTTCTTTCGGCTGTTCCTGACACGTCCCCATTGTCCACAGTGGCTCTGGTCTCTGGTGCAGACTTGTATTTGGGGGATAGACTTGAGTTTGGTGCAGTGGTGCTTTTGGCTCTGATCTGGACTTGGTTGTAGTTGTCTCCATCTGCCTCTGTCTCCATCTGTGCAGCTGAAGAGCCGATTGGAGCACTCCAGTCTTCATCATTGTCAGTGTCAGAAGAGTGCTCTGTGTCTCCCTCAGTCTCGGGGTGGACATGTGTCTGTGAGCTGATGTCCTCTCCCTGTATGTCCTCTCTGTGGACATGTGTCTGTGAGCTGATGTCCTCTCTGTGATCAGTGTCTTTTCTTTGAAGCAGTGAGGACTCTTCTGTCTTCACACAGTCATCATTGGCCTCAGGGACAGACCTGAAGAAAAGAAAATCTACATAAATCAAAAACAGTTTGGAACAATTGTCCTCTGAGGAGAAGTCAGTGTCTGTGTCTGCATAAGATAAGATCAGATAAGATATGCCTTTATTAGTCCCACAGTGGGGAAATTCCAGTATTGCACCAAACAGTTCAAGAACAGCAAGAAAATGGTAAAATGCAATAAAACAAGATAATAGATAATAGCTTTAAAAATTTTAAAAATAGACCTAAAAAATAAACTAAAAATAGACCCTAATAAAAAACTTAGATTAGACTATTATTTACAATAAGAGTGACAGTGCAGCAAATGAATAGAAAAGTATTCTTATGTATAAAACCTGCTAACTCTGTTCATGGGATTCAATTATTATCACTTTATACTTCTGGCTGTTCTTAAATGTCCCTGAATTCAGATGTATTTCTAATCTGATTATATTTTATAATAAATTGTGTTGAAAGTAATGGGACTCACACTCGCAGCTCCTCTTCCTCCTGCTTGTCGTGCTGTTCCTCTGGCTCCTCTTTAATCTGTGGAGTCTCTGGGATTTCCTGTTTTAGAGTGAGACCAGGACTCAGAGAGGACATGTGGACACCTGCAGGAGACAATGAGAAAACAAAGATGATAATTACTTACACAAACATATGTATTATTTGTCCATGAAGTTGTACATTTAGTCCAAATCCAAACTTTTTGAGATCAGGATTGTGTCGTCACACAGAATGTTCAGTTCCTCTAATGTTAAACCGATTTGAAGATGCTAAATACAAACCTTAGCGTTCATTTAAAAGACTGTTTATTGACTGTTAAGTATTGTTCATTAAAGTAGCGCTTTGCGTAAAAAGAGACATTTATTTTGTAGAGACAGGATGTGACGTCATTTAAGCGCGCTCTCCTCTCTTCATGGCGCTTGTACTTTATGGCCGCTGTTGGCCGTACAAGAGTTGCATTAAAACAAATATGCCAAGCATTTTTCCCAGGTATAAAGAGACACTTCTGCCAAAAACACCTTAACACTGACAGACTATAATGTGATGGATGTATTTAGCAGCAGCTTATCGGCCTGTTGCACGGCTCTTTTACACTTGTATTGTTGTTGCTAATGCGTGTCTATGGACGTGCGCCACATTTGGACAGTAACACGTGGCTCGGACACATCAGACTCACCGGCTCTGGTCAGCACGACTCTCGGGCTCAGAGTCGAGTCCAGGAGCCGTTGGTTCCTCTCGTTCTCCTGTTTGGAGCGACACAGTTCCTCCTCATACTCGGCTATGATTCTTTCAAACAGCACATATATGTCTTCAGCAGCCGCAGTCAGCCGCTCCTCCACCAAAGCTCTCAGCCTTTGGACTTTAGACATTTTACAAACCGTTTGGTTTTGTCACTTTTTCTGTTTTCTGTCTCTTTTCCTTCCTAGCTGGTTGTGGTAAAAAAGCTCGCTCCTTCGGGCGCTCCTCGCTGTGGCCGTGTGGCGTGTTGCTGCCGCACACTGGTCGCCCGTGGTACTGCAGTAGAGGGAAGTGAAGCTCATATCTGCAACTGGACATTATTATTGACATAGACTAAAGAATATCCATTACTGTACTATACTGTGGGGTCGATGTGGTTGATTTTTCAAAATGAAAACACATAAACAACACGTAAAGCAGTGATTTTAGACATCCACAGCCCAGTTTCACTACAAAAGTCTCTTCACATGATGTGCAGCTCTCTCTTGAAATAAAGCGTCACGTTATTTTAATAGATCCATGAGCGTCACGTTATTCCTTTAGTCGACCCAAACTAAATACTTTTTTTTTTTTTCAAATTAAGAAGACCGAAAAGAGTGTGCACAAAATAATCAAAAACGTCACAAAGGAACTTACAAGGGAGTATGGCTCATCCGACGCTGTGCTACTAAGGGTGGAGGATGACAAAGACGGTAGGTTCGATGCCAGAGTTTGTGGAGCTGCTGAAAAATCATGTCCAGATTAACATAAACAAGGGCCGCTCTCCGCTAAATCATTTTTTCAGACTAGTGTGCATGGCCTTCTGTTTCCCTTGCATGTACGAAGATTAAGCCCCCGTCAAACGGGCTAATTGAGTAACTTTCATTTTAGACCCCTCGCATTTGGATTACTCATTTATCTTCTAAGAAATGCCTTTAGTTGTTCAGTGCAGTGTGAGTAAATATGCCACAATGCATTGAGTTTGAACTAGAGTTGTTTCGTTATAGAGATAAAATAAACTAAAATCTGAATGAGAGGGGTGGAACTGAAAATACAACCAAATTTAAACAACTGAATAAAAATAAATTCTAATTTGCATTTGTTGGTGATGTCTTTCTTTTTACTGAAAAAAATGTTTTCCTCATCCAAAAGTGTAATATTTTGTTTTAAACTGTTAATCACTATGGCAACATGTAATCCAGAGTTAAAAATGTGATTTAAAAAAAATAAAAAAATACGGGCATAGGGCTTATTGCTTTCGTGACTCTAGTCTGCAACTCAACATTGTTCTTGCAAACATGTCTGTTCTTGCTAACATATCTGTTCTTGCTTACATATCTGTTCTTGCTAACATATCTTCATCAACATGTCCCCCAAACAAACTCATGGCCCGACCCAAGCACCCATGGGCCTTATTTATTACTGCTAAAATGAATGAAAGGCAAAGGGAGGTGAATCATTCACCACTGTCCCCACGGTGACATGGGGAAAGACAAGCGCTTTAAAAAAATTGTAATGTTATCAGATATATTGTTTTTGCTAAACATATTATTATTAGGCCCGAGCCCCTACAGGGTGTAGGGCCTATTGCTTCTTGAACGATGAGCACATGGTCGAAGTATCCTGACCTCATCAGACTGGAACTAGAGCTGGAGAAGTGGTTGGAGTTGTAGAAGACGTAGCAGAGATGGTGATGACTGTGGAAATGTTTTTTCTGTGGCAGACACAGACAGGAACAGAGATGTAGAATCTAGACTTGGGTCCCTTTAATGAAACCTAAAGAAATGTCTAATCAATCATGTATTTATAATTATTAGGCCCGAGCCTGGGACTCCGTCCCGGCGAGGGACTCATTAAAACCGCGTCTGAAACCCGGAAAATGGCAAAAATCAAGTAGTAAACACGCCCCGACATGGCAGTGAGTGGTGTCAAAAATTAGAACTCGATGAGCTCTAATTGTCACAAAAGACCCCGAGAAAAAATAACGAAAGACGACTCGGTAGCGCCACCTCAAACTTTGATTTTCATGGGGCCAATGGGAGCCTGACTCGGAAAAATGTCGACGTAAAAATCCGAAACTCACATCAAAAAATAGTACATGTCGGGACATGACAAAAATTATATTATGGCCCCGCCCTAAAATGTACAGGACGCCGGCCATATTGGATCAAACCCGGGAACGACAAAAGTGCACAGCCTCGCATTCAGGACATTTTCTCGCACAGTTTTCATCAGAAACACGTCAAATTTGGTCAAATCCCTCTAAACCCATGTGTGATTAAAGATTAACAATTACATTTTGATTATGACTTTGGGTGTGGTCAGGGTGAATTTTCAACAAAATCGCAATTTTTGCAATATTTCAATAAAATATTTATCTTTCACACATTTTTTGTTGGGAAAACGCTAATACAGCGTTTATGCACATTTGTGAGCTGAACGCAATGATATCTAAATCAAGGCACTCTCTCACAAAATGGCTCTCTAGCGCCCTCTTCAAATTTCGTTTTCAAAAATTCGTAGAAGACAATCGATTTGTCGTGGACGTGTGAAAAATTTCACAGGGGCCTTATTTGTGATGGGGCACAATGTGAGAAAGTCACATGACTGTAGCTGTTATGGTTTAGGAGAAAAATAATGGGTGGAAAATGTGTTTCCATTATTATTCTTATTTTGGTCGCGACTTTGAATCCACTTTTGACCCCCTGAACATTAACGAAAAGTCAATTTTATTGGACCCAAAATTCAAGATTGGTGAAAAATTTTGTATTTTAATGTTCAAAAAAATTCATGTACGAAAATGACTCAATAGCGCCACCTCAAAATTTGAAATGCATTACGTCAATGAGAGACCTTTTTCATCGTAGACAAATGAAATTTGGTACAAACATAGAAGATGTGAAGACAAGTAAAAAATTATATTATGACCCCACCCTAAACCCTACAGGAAGTCGGCCATTGTGGGCGGAACCCCATTTTTTCAAAATTTTACCTCTCACATTTGGATTTTTTGCGCCTCAGATTTTTATTCAAAAAAATTGCAAATTGGTCAAAATAAACTAGACCCATGTGGGATTATAGGGAACTGTCTTGGATTTTTCTACATCATAAAATGTGGGTGTGGCCAGCCTGCAAAAAAAAAAGCAATATTTTGAAGTGTTTAAGTGAGCTTAACTCACACATGCAGTGTCCTATTTCCCGGCATATACATTTTGTTTAAAATCTTGATCTACACGAAATGATATACAATTTACATATGTTAGAATTTTTTTTACTCCACAGCGCCCCCTTGAACTTTTGAATTGGACCAAAAAAGTTAATTTGACGTAAACATTTGAAATTGGGCATGGACATTTGGCTTCGCAACCTGAACAAAAAAGTCAATAAGAACATACCTCTAATTTCAAAGGTGTTGCCATGGCAACGTCTGACATTTCTCTTTGAATTACATGGGTTTTGGTCAACAAGGATGAAAATTTATTACCTTGTCATAGACCATTGAAATTTGGTACACATATTCCTCTCATCGTACTGAACAAAAAAGCCAATGACGACATACCTCTATTTCCAACCGTTCAGGCGTGAAAATGTGATAAATGGTCTCATTGGAATGAATGGAGTAGTATTACTCAGAAGCTGATTTTGGGGGGAGGAGCAATGTAAGCGGGTATGAAAGGCAGGATCTCCACGGTGGCATGTACCCCGCGGTCGCAAGGGGTGGCGAGGGCCTTTATCACTGCTTGCAGTTTTAACTTATGATTATTATTATTATTATGACATATTAGATTTGAGTTTGGCAGGATTAAACTACAGTCCTCCATATGGATCCTAAAAGTGCAAAAATCTCGAGTTACCTTCTCACTGTGTTGAGTCATTGTCTCATGTCAGGATCAGGGCTCTTCCGGTGGTGGTTCACTGTGTGGACGATACCATGGACAGCTCCATCAGACTCAGCTCTCTGTGAAAAATGATTGCAGTGGAAACAACAGTCTATTGTCATTAATAAAAATATAACTTTTGTATTGCTCTTTACTCTTTACTATTGCTCTTGCTCTGGACTAGGTCAAACTCACACTCCTATAGGACAAATGCACAAACCTGGGGAAATGTACTTTAAGTCCTTTTTTAAAAGAACAACAATCTGTAAAAACAGGCTTTTTCATACCAATTCATAGGGCCCTAGCCTTCAGGGGCCCTCGCCGCTTCAGTGCCACGTATTTCATATGTGACAAAATGAAGACAACACAGTCATTATCTCAACTAGTTTTAAAAAAGACTGAAAACTCTAAAGGCTCACAACAGCAATAGCCACAATTATAACAGTATAAAACATGTCAGGAAGGGGGGTCTGGGGGCCTCCCACAGAGAAATGCTTAAACTCTAGACATTTCTTTCCTGACTTCTAGTGCATTTTAATGTGTTCCAGTCGGCTACTGTGGGCTTACATTTGTCAATTTTTCCATCTATCAATCCATCCATAATTTTCTTCCTCTTTTCCGGTGCCGGGTTGCGGGGGCAGCAGTCTAAGCAGGAACTCCCAGACTTCCCTCACCCCAGACACATCCTCCAGCTCCTCCTGAGGGACCCCAAGGTGTTCCCAGGCCAGTCGAGAGACATAGTCCCTCCAGCGTGTTCTGGGTCTTTCCCTTGGCTTCCTCCTGGTGGGACATGTCCGGACCAGCTCCCTAGGGTGGTGTCCAGGAGGTATCCTGAACAGATGCCCGAGCCACCTGAGTTGGCTCCTCTTGATGTGGAGGAGCAGCAGCTCTACTCTGAGCTCTTCACCTTATCTCTGAGGGAGCGCCCGGCCACCGTGCAGAAGAAACTAATTTCGAATGCTTGTATCCACGATCTTTTCCTTTCGGTCATTACCCAAAGCTCATGACCACAGGTGAGGGTAGAATGTAGAATGTAGATTAACTGATAAATCGACAAGCCCCACACCATCCAGACACTTAACGTTCTCGGGGTTTGTTGCGGCGGCAACACCCAAACCCGGTAGACCACAGCTACGAGCCGGTGGAACGACAATACAGGTGGAGAACTTGGCCCACTCTGAATCCATGTCCCAACCTCCCCCGGAATGTGGGACAAGCTCTCCCAGAGGCGTGAGTTGAACAGAGGGCTCAGCAAGACAGACTCTCACAATACTCTTGGGTCTGACAGGTCTGTCCGGCTTCCTCCTCCACCAGGTGGTAAATGTTTGACAGCTCTGCCCCTCCCGAGTATCCAAGACACAGGGCCGGAGGTCAGATGACACGACAACAAAGTCGATCATCGACATATCGTCAGGCTTTGCATGTAGAGATGAGTTAGTTGACCTACATTTGCATACAAAATTAGTGCATATAATGAGCATTTAGGAAGCATTCAGGAGTCGTTCACGGGTCGCTCAGTCGTCCAGCAGATGTAACAAAGAGGTTTCTGCCACAATCAACATTGCTAATCCTACACTTACATCATCTGACAGTTTAGATCACAATGGTGAGCCACAACCAAAACTATTGAGTTTAATAAGTGTAATAAATATATGTCCAATGATGGAGAGTACTGACATTTTGAGTCCTCTCTGAAAAGTCCCTCTTTCCCCAAAACCATCTTCCTCTGGGGCTCTTCATGCTTTGTCTCATACTTTAGATAAACTTAACTTCACTAACTTTTAGTCTTTTAGTCTGTAAAACACCCATTCAAATGTATCTCTACCTGAGGCACCCAGAGCAGACCTCGAGGGAAGAGGGGCCTTCACACCGGTGTAAACACATAGCTGTCCACACCAATGCTCAAAAACAAATTGCTGCCAGCACATATTTACCTACTGGAAATAAAGCACATCTAATCGTTTTAGAGGGATATTTAGACTAGTATGAACACCCGAGCGCCGTTTTGTTTCCAAAAAATCCAATCATTATTTTCAATATAAAAGCCTGTGCTCTTGGGGGCCCTCTGGTGGCCTCAGGGCCCTAAGCAGCTGCTTGGTCTGCTTATAGGCCGGGCCGGCCCTGGCAGCACTTTAAATCTATTTGTTATTTGCCATATTTCTTTTAAGTTCACTAATGTACACTGTATTATGTTGTCACAGTTTCACACCTGCTGTATAAAAACAGTCTAAACCCATCCTGGCATCAGTGACTTATTGTGTGGAGATGTTTAACTCCTGGATATTAGACACTACGAGGCCAGTGCACACACAGACACAGGAGGAACATGCAAACTCCACACAGACACAGGCAGAATATGCAAACTCCACACAGACACAGGAGGAACATGCAAACTCCACACAGACACAGGAGGAACATGTAAACACCACACAGACACAGGAGGAACATGCAAACTCCACACAGACACAGGAGGAACATGTAAACTCCACACAGACACAGGCAGAACATGCAAACTCCACACATAAAGAATGAAACTACCACTGAGCCTTAACTGTGTCATTTGAATGAGGGTTCAGTGGGACTTTTGTATTGTCTTGTCTCCAGACTCACACACAGTGGCTCAGGGCAAAATCAAATAGAACAGAATATGTGAAGGGAATTAAACCTTTATTGAACCTAAACTTTATATTATGTAAAGAGTGTTGAGGTTTCTGGAGCTTGTGATTGGCTCAGTGTTGTTTGACCCCAGGGCTCTGTCCTGATTGGAGCATAGGTCACTCCTGGAGCTCTGTCCTGATTGGAGCATAGGTCACTCCTGGAGCTCTGTCCTGATTGGTCACTGTGAGGAGCATAGGTCACCCCTGGAGCCCTGGTACAAGTGTGGTCCTTGAGGCTGAGACCAGAGTGCTTCTCCTCTCTTGCATGTGTGTAGCTGCAGCTGTGTGACTCTACTCTCCAAAGCCATGTTCTTATTACTCTACAATACTTTCACATTGGCTCTGTGTTTGCTCCAGTTTCAAGGTGAGTAACAGCTTTTCTTTTGTTAAAGTGGAGATTTAAGGCTTGGGAGGGTAGAGTAGATGATGTTAAAATTATATTATTGAAGTAGAAGTACAAAGTAGTGTTTCAAGAAATTACTGAAGTAAGAGAAAAAGTATTTGAGGAAAGTACTGCTCAAGTAAGAGTAACTTAAAGAGTAAATGTCAGGATGTAATTTCTGTTTTATAATTTTTCCACTTACAATGGGAAGAGTAACCACAACATTTACTCGAGTACTGTTACTTCAATACAACATTACTCGAGTAAAAGGATGCTGCTAGAAAAGTACTTAAAAAAAAAAAAATGCTCAAGTGGGCGACAGTGGCTCAGTGGTTAGAGTGTTGGTCCCCCAACCCGAAGGTCGGAGGATTGAGTCCTGCTCGGACCAAGTTCTGTCGTTGTGTCCTTAAGCAAGACACTTCACCCACATTGCCTAGTATCAAAGTGGTGTGTGCAAATGATAGGTGGTGGTCTGAGGGGCTGATGGTGCAGATTGGCATCCTCGCTTCTGTCAGTCTGCCCCAGGGCAGCTGTGGCTACAGTAGTAGCTTACCATCACCAAGTGTGGAAATGAATGAATAATGACTATAGTGTAGTGCTTTGACAAGCCTGTAAAGTGCATTACAAGTGTAAGCTATTATTATTATTAAGTAAATGTAACTGAGTACTATCCAACTCTGCTCATCTGGACCATTCATGTTTTGTGTGATACTTGAACCTCGACCAAGACATTTGAAACTGATGCTTTGTTAAATTACCGTCTGAATATCGTTCTTGAGATACTGCAATTAACTCTGGAGATATGATTTTTTTGTGAGTATGGCCCACCCCTGTGTAACACCATGTGACAAGAAAACACAGGTATTACTGTTTCATTTATAATAATAATGTTGTGTCTTTTTGTGTCTGTGCAGTTGGTGATTCTCTTGAACCTGAGACACGGCTGTGTGATGCCAATTGTTCTGGTGAGAATTTAAAGTCGCGATACTAAACTTTTAAACTCCATTTCGATATTAAGAAATAGACTCTACTCAATAATGATTCTGATTAAATGGTAGTACTTTCTTTCATATTCCCATGTGTGTTATATGTGTGTAATCCCTCAGTGTGCAGTAGGTTCATAGTGGTCCATGGGTGTATACGAGTCTATGTGTCTTATACTTGTGAAAGATACAGATCAGGATCATTGTAAAGTTTGGTTCATTTCTGTCCTTTGAATGTGACTTTTGTAATATTGATACTGCTTAAAATCTCCTAACCCTGTAGTTCTGTACAAACATGTTCTGAAATGTGATTCTTGCATTAGTTTGTCAGTTCAGATTTCAGTCTTTTTGTCAATTCCTCTGGATGTGTTTAAAATATGAACTTTAGATTTATATAATTAAAACATAAAAAATCCCTAAATCATTCAGCCCTACATTGGTAGAAATAGAACTGAAAAATCTTTTAAGTAAACAAACTGTAGCTGACGGTAATATGTCAGTATATTTGTTTTCAGAATTTAATTCAAATGTTCTGTATTTGTGTCAAAGCATTGATGTCTTTATTTTATTAATTTTTATATATCGTATTTGTAAAAATTATTTACTGTTGTGAGTCACGTGAGCACATGTTTCCCCCGGAATTTAAACAGAGAGAGAACTAGAAATAGCCGTGAAAAGTGTAAAAGAACGAGCAAAGAAATACAGAAAAGTGCAAGATGTCAGATTTAACTACCGCTGGTCATGATGGCGAACACGGTAAACGTTGTGTTTTGTATTTATTTAAATGTATTGTATGTTTTAGAGTTTTAGAGTTACGCAAATTTTCCTTTATCTGTCCTTTAGTTTTCACCGTGTGGAGGTGGAAAGTGTGAACGAGATTAAACAATGGCACATGAACATCAGTAAGGAGCGTGAAGTCCTTTTATTAGAGAAGAAAACCAGGGTACCTACACAAACAGTTACTTGACTCATAAATACAGATACAGGTTTAAACATCGACTCAACTAAGTACAAATGATACTGTGCAGCTGATGTCATCAACATTTCCTGGCGGTGTGATGCTAACTGTAGGCACTGCTCTGTTTGAGGCTTGTTAGACTTTATTTTAAACTATTTCTCTCCTGTGTGACTTTTTGTATCACTTTTCACATCAATGCTCTGGGCAGAAGAGCTGTAAGGCTTTTCTCCTGTGTGGTTTCTCATGTGATATGTAAGACTACACTTTTGAATAAATGCTTTCTCACAGACAGAACAGCTGTAAGGCCTGTCACCTGTGTGTGTTCTCATGTGATATGTAAGACTACACTTTTGAATAAATGCTCTCTCACAGACAGAACAGCTGTAAGGCCTGTCACCTGTGTGTTTTCTCATGTGATATGTAAGACTACACTTTTGAATAAATGCTCTCTCACAGACAGAACAGTTGTAAGGCCTGTCACCTGTGTGTGTTCTCATGTGGTATGTAAGTCTACTCTTTTTAATAAATGCCTTCTCACAGACAGAACAGCTGTAAGGCTTGTCTCCTGTGTGTGTTTTCATGTGATATGTAAGACTACTCTTTTGAATAAATGCTCTCTCACAGACAGAACAGTTGTAAGGCCTGTCTCCTGTGTGTGTTCTCATGTGATTTGTGAGATGACTCTTTCGATTAAATGCTTTCTCACAGAAAGAACACCTGTGTCTTTTCACATCAATGCTCTGGGCAGAACAGCTGTAAGGCTTTTCTCCTGTGTGTTTTCTCATGTGATATGTAAGACTACTCTTTTGAATAAATGCTTTCTCACAGACAGAACAGCTGTAAGGTTTCTCTCCTCTGTGAATTCTAAAGTGTCTTATTAAATCTATTTTTAAGCCAAATCTCTTTTTACAAACAGAGCACTGGTGTCTCTTCCCTGCAGTTCCTTCGGCTGTTCCTGACACGTCCCCATTGTCCACAGTGGCTCTGGTCTCTGGTGCAGACTTGTATTTGGGGGATAGACTTGAGTTTGGTGCAGTGGTGCTTTTGGCTCTGGTCTGGACTTGGTTGTAGTGGTCTCCATCTGCATCTGTCTCCATCTGTGCAGCTGAAGAGCCGATTGGAGCACTCCAGTCTTCATCACTGTCAGTGTCAGAAGAGTGCTCCGTGTCTTCCTCAGTCTCGGGGTGGACATGTGTCTGTGAGCTGATGTCCTCTCCCTGTGTGTCCTCTCTGTGGACATGTGTCTCTGAGTTGATGTCCTCTCCCTGTGTGTCCTCTCTGTGATCAGTTTCTTTTCTTTGAAACAGTGAGGACTCTTCTGTCTTCACACAGCCATCATTGGCCTCAGGGACAGACCTGAAGAAAAGAAAATCTACATAAATAAAACAGTTTGGAACAATTGTCCTCTGAGGAGAAGTCAGTGTCTGTGTCTGCATAAAGTATTCTTATGTATAAAACCTGCTAACTCTGTTGGGATTCAATTATTATTATCACTTTATACTTCTGGCTATTCTTAAATGTCCCTGAATTCAGATGTATTTCTAATCTGATCATGATGGGACTCACACTTGCAGCTCCTCTTCCTCCTGTTTGACGTGCTGTTCTTCTGGCTCCTCTTTAATCTGTGGAGTCTCTGGGATTTCCTGTTTCAGAGTGAGACCAGGACTCAGAGAGGACATGTGGACACCTGCAGGAGACAATGAGCAAGCAAGATGACAATTACTTACACAAACATATGTATTATTTGTCCATAAAGTTGTACATTTAGTCCAAATCCAAACTTTTTGAGATCAGGATTATGTCGTCGCACAGAATGTTCAGTTCCTCTAATGTTAAACCGATGGAGATTTGAAGATGCTAAATACAAACCTTAGCGTTCATTTAAAAGACTGCTTACTGACTGTTAAGTATTGTTCATTAACCACGACGTTCCGATGGCCCGCCCACAGGCCGTCGCCTTTACGTTACAACTTTACAGCAATGTACGTAAATTTCTGCGTCACCCACACAAACAATCTACACATCAAATGAAAGCTATGAAATGAAATGAAAGCTGTTTTTACAGAGAAGTCAGAAATGTGAATTTGGACATCACTCATTCGTTCCGTAAACGTCCAGAGAATATAATCAAGTCAAGAAATTATGTCCACAAAAGAAGTTAGGTCCTCCATGTCCAATCTGCTGCACGAAAGTGAAATCTTCTCCGTCACTTTTTTGCATTTCTTTTGTCGATTTCAAGCATAATAAACTTCTGACAGTGCCAACTTTGTTCTTCAGTGCAAAACAAACTTGTTAGCTTGTGATAGACACCAACGTTGGCCAATAAGATGGGGGTTACTGGAGCCGCGGACAGTGAATCAGTGCAACAGATGACTGAAAGAGTACGCCCCACTCTCCCCCTTGTAGAATCAAGCAGTTATATTACACACGTTTAGTGATGTTTTCCCCTTAAAGCCGATGAGCAGCGGAACATGACGATGCATGACATACAATGGTTTCCCGTAAACAGGCTATGCTGCGCACGTAAAAGGAGGAGACTGGATACAAAGATCAGTGCGTAAAATTACGTGCACTTGATCCTTCAACCTTCGGGTTGCGGGACCAAAGCTCTAACCACTGAGCCACTGTTGCAGAATGACTGTCTCACTGTACAATCATGTACAGTGTGTTTTCAGTTTCCAGTGTGTGTGTGTGTGTTTGTTTGTTCACTGTTTGCAATGTGTGGTTTGTAAATATATATTTATTTTGACCCATACCACTTGTTTTGACTATATTTTATATACAAATATACATTTTATATTGTGTTTTGATATGATATATGAATGTACAGTAATAGAGCAGGGTGCTGGGTGTGCAGATACAGATTCCTCTCAGTGTGAGTTTTCAGTAGAGCCCTCACTGATGTCTGTGGGTTGAAACATTCAAAAGTTCTTGCAGTTTTTCCAAAAGTTCTCCAAATGTCTTCATTTGGATAGCTTTGGAGAGGCCTGGACTTACTGATGATAAAATGATTGTAAAACTCTCATTTTTATAGGTATTGACCTCAAATTTGAAACGTAAGTGGTCAACAATCTTGTCAGTTGAGATATAGTGTTTTCGTCCCCTGCTCCCTACTGCAGCTTTCTACACTTTCATTTTCACAAAAAAGCAGTCTGCTCAGCAGACAAACTTAGTGATTCTGACACCTGTGGGTAAAACTATAGGGTGTTTCCTTTACAAAGACCCAAACTTGTATATTTACTACTGAGGGTTCAATAATGGTGATCATTTTAATTTGGAGGGGTCAGAACAAAGGCAATTTCACCAAAATGACCCACAATGTTAAGGGGTTAAATTAGCGCTCTGTGTAAAATGAGACATTTATTTTGTAGAGACCGGATGTGACGTCATGACGCTTGTACTTTACGTTTGTGCAAGAGTTGCATTAAAATAAATATGCCAAGCATTTTTCCCCAGGTACAAAGAGACACTTCTGCCAAAAACACCTTAACACTGACAGACTATAATGTGATGGATGTATTTAGCAGCAGCTTATCGGCCTGTTGCACGGCTCTTTTGCACTTGTATTGTTGTTGCTAATGCGTGTCTATGGACGTGCGCCACATTTGGACAGTAATGGGCTCGACACACGGGGAGCGACGTCGCTCGCTCTCCATTTATTTTCAATGGTCTCTGTGCGACACTGTGTAAATCGCTCGTCTCTCTCACCTCCGCGACAAGCGAAAGTCGTGCACGTGAAAACCTCGCGCTCGTGCATGTCGACGTGCACACGCGGGCCTGCGACGCGACTAATGAAAGTTGAAAAATGTTCTACTTTTATCGCTGTCACCTGCACAGCAGCCAATCAGCGAGAGTTTGATTGACGAGCTAATGCACTGTCCACCTCAGAAACATCATGGAGGAGAAAATTATGCTCACGGTGTCGGATTTCCCAATTCTTTTTGACATATCTCAAAGAGACTACCGAGTTATATATATAAAAAAGCAGCTGCCTGGGAACTCGTTGGTGACAGGGTGAATATGAGTGGTAAGTTAACATGCACAAATTTGTTAATTCAGATAAATTTATGGAGGCTAATAACCAAATGTATTAAAGACTGATTCAACATTAAAAAAATATATGTATTTAAGATTTTTACATTAAACAGAATTAGCTGCAGAATAGGGTGGACCCAGGATCGCTTTTTTTTAGTTTTGTAGAGTGCAACCAATTGTAATATTTTAGTCAAATGAAGCAAAACTTTACGAGATTTCATTTTAGCGTCTTTTTCCCGTCTACCGCTATTAACCTCAAAATTCCCTCTAAATAAACAGCTAATCAGACGAGTAGGAGGCTCGCGATCTGCTCTGGAACAAAGCGCGACGTGACAAGCTGCCGCTAGTCGCTGCAGTTTGTCGCTGCCCGTGTGTTCGATTTTAAAGCCTCTGTGATGAGTGTCGCTGCACGCTGTCGTTAGTCGCTCCCCGTGTGTCGAGCCCATCACACGTGGCTCGGACACATCAGACTCACCGGCTCGTGTCAGCAGGACTCTCGGGTTCAGAGCGCTCAGAGTCGAGTCCAGGAGCCGTTGGTTCCTCTCGTTCTCCTGTTTGGAGCGACACAGTTCCTCCTCATACTCGGCTATGATTCTTTCAAACAGCACATATATGTCTTCAGCAGCCGCAGTCAGCCGCTCCTCCACCAAAGCTCTCAGCCTTTGGACTTTAGACATTTTACAAACCGTTTGGTTTTGTCACCTTTTCTGTTTTCTGTCTCTTTTCCTTCCTCGCTGGTTGTGGTAAAAAAGCTCGCTCCTTCGGGCGCTCCTCGCTGTGGCCGTGTGGCGTGTTGCTGCCGCACACTGGTCGCCCGTGGTACTGCAGTAGAGGGAAGTGAAGCTCATATCTGCAACTGGAAATTATTATTGACATAGACTAAAGAATATCCATTACTGTACTATACTGTGGGGTCGATCTGGTTGATTTTTCAAAATGAAAACACATAAACAACACGTAAAGCAGTGATTTTAGACATCCACAGCCCAGTTTCACTACAGAACTAAAAGTCTCTTCACATGATGTGCAGCTCTCTCTTGAAATAAAGCGTCCCGTTATTTTAATAGATCCATGAGCGTCACGTTATTCCTTTAGTCGATCCAAACTAAATACTTTTTTTTTTTTTTTCAAATTAAGAAGACCGAAAAGAGTGTGCACAAAATAATCAAAAACGTCACAAAGGAACTTAAAAGGGAGTATGGCTCATCCGACGCTGTGCTACTAAGGGTGGAGGATGACAAAGACGGTAGGTTCAATGCCAGAGTTTGTGGAGCTGCTGAAAAATCATGTCCAGATTAACATAAACAAGGGCCGCTCTCCACTAAATCATTTTTTCAGACTAGTGTGCATGGCCTTCTGTTTCCCTTGCATGTACGAAGATTAAGCCCCTGTCAAACGGGCTAATTGAGTAAATTTCATTTTAGACCCCTCGCATTTGGATCACTCATTTATCTTCTAAGAAATGCCTTTAGTTGTTCAGTGCAGTGTGAGTAAATATCCCACAATGCATTGAGTTTGAACTAGAGTTGTTTTGTTATACAGATAAAATAAACAAAAATCTGAATGAGAGGGGTGGAACTGAAAATACAACCAAATTTAAACAACTGAATAAAAATAAATTCTAATTTGCATTTGTTGGTGATGTCTTTCTTTTTACTGAAAAAAATGTTTTCCTCATCCAAAAGTGTAATATTTTGTTTTAAACTGTTAATCACTATGGCAACATGTAATCCAGAGTTAAAAATGTGATAAAAAAACAAAAACAAAAAAAACAAATACGGGCATAGGGCTTATTGCTTTCGTGACTCTAGTCTGCAACTCAACATTGTTCTTGCTAACATGTCTGTTCTTGCTAACATATCTGTTCTTGCTAACATATCTGTTCTTGCTAACATATCTTCATCAACATGTCCCCCAAACAAACTCATGGCCCGACCCAAGCACCCATGGGCCTTATTTATTACTGCTAAAATGAATGAAAGGCAAAGGGAGGTGAATCATTCACCACTGTCCCCACGGTGACATGGGGAAACGCTTTAAAAAAATTGTAATGTTATCAGATATATTGTTTTTGCTAAACATATTATTATTAGGCCCGAGCCCCTACAGGGTGTAGGGCCTATTGCTTCTTGAACGATGAGCACATGGTCGAAGTATCCTGACCTCATCAGACTGGAACTAGAGCTGGAGAAGTGGTTGGAGTTGTAGAAGACGTAGCAGAGATGGTGATGACTGTGGAAATGTTTTTTCTCTGGCAGACACAGACAGGAACAGAGATGTAGAATCTAGACTTGGGTCCCTTTAATGAAACCTAAAGAAATGTCTAATCAATCATGTATTTATGATTATTTATGATTATTATTATTATGACATATTAGATTTGAGTTTGGCAGGATTAAACTACAGTCCTCCATATGGATCCTAAAAGTGCAAAAATCTCGAGTTACCTTCTCACTGTGTTGAGTCATTCTCTAATGTCAGGATCAGGGCTCTTCCGGTGGTGGTTCACTGTGTGGACGATACCATGGACAGCTCCATCAGACTCAGCTCTCTGTGAAAAGTTAAATGATTGCAGTGGAAACAACAGTCTATTGTCATTAATAAAAATATAACTTTTGTATTTCTCTTTACTCTTTACTATTGCTCTTGCTCTGCACTAGGTCAAACTCACACTCCTATAGGACAAATGCACAAACCTGGGGAAATGTACTTTAAGTCCTTCTTTAAAAGAACAACAATCTGTAAAAACAGGCTTTTTCATACCAATTCATAGGGCCCTAGCCTTCAGGGGCCCTCGCTGCTTCAGTGCCACGTATTTCATATGTGACAAAATGAAGACAACACAGTCATTATCTCAACTAGTGTTGGGATTGTTATGAATGTTTTGGGCGCCAGTAGGACCCCTTTCACTATCTGTTTATGAAACTGGTAGTGAAACGGGAAAATCTTATCCGGGGAATGCCTGGGAGAAGAGCTTGGACCGCTCCTCTCCCCACGCAGGCCTTGTTTGTTTCATGTTATGAAGGCGGGGTAGCCCCTGGTTCGGTAGAGTCTGCTGTGGGATACGTACGGTCGCCCAGCTTTGTTTTTGGACAGCGCAGCGCTCTACTGGACTGTTGGCTCTCCAGTCTTGTGTCAAGGTAAGGCGCTGGTTGATTAAAGTTGCTGTCTGATGAAGTGATTTTGTATGCTGCTTTTGTGTGGGGAATAAAAGACACATTATTCTAGCACTAAGTGGTTTCTGTGTTTTGTTGCTCCGCCGATCCTCTAACGATCCTGCATAAATATATGAATTAAATGTTATAAAACAACTAGTTTTAAAAAAGACTGAAAACTCTAAAGGCTCACAACAGCAATAGCCACAATTATAACAATATAAAACATGTCAGGAAGGGGGGTCTGGGGGCCTCCCACAGAGAAATGCTTAAACTCTAGACATTTCTTTCCTGACTTCTAGTGCATTTTAATGTGTTCCAGTCGGCTAAAGTGGGCTTACATTTGTCAATTTTTCCATCTATCAATCCATCCATAATTTTCTTCCTCTTTTCCGGTGCCGGGTCACGGGGGCAGCAGTCTAAGCAGAAACTCCCAGACTTCCCTCACCCCAGACATGTCCTCCAGCTCCTCCTGAGGGACCCCAAGGTGTTCCCAGGCCAGTCGAGAGACATAGTCCCTCCAGCGTGTTCTGGGTCTTTCCCTCGGCTTCCTCCTGGTGGGACATGTCCGGAACACCTCCCTAGGGTGGTGTCCAGGAGGCATCCTGAACAGATGCCCGAGCCACCTGAGTTGGCTCCTCTTGATGTGGAGGAGCAGCAGCTCTACTCTGAGCTCTTCACCTTATCTCTAAGGGAGCGCCCGGCCACCGCGCAGAAGAAACTAATTTCGAATGCTTGTATCCACGATCTTTTCCTTTCGGTCATTACCCAAAGCTCATGACCACAGGCGAGGGTAGAATGTAGATTAACTGATAAATCGAGAGCTTTGCCTTTCGGCTCAGCTCCTTTTTTTGCCATAAAAATAATGAACAGAACAGGTGACAAAGAAATGTGATTCCCCTGTAGTTGGAATACACCCTCCGTTCCCCATTTTTAAACAGAGGGACCACCACCCCAGTCTGGCAGCCCTGCGGTACTCTCCCCGACCATCACGAGATGTTTCAGAGAGGTGTCAGCCAAGACAGCCCCACACCATCCAGACACTTAACGTTCTCGGGGTTTGTCGCGGCGGCAACACCCAAACCCGGTAGACCACAGCTACGAGCCGGTGGAACGACAATACAGGTGGAGAACTTGGCCCACTCTGAATCCATGTCCCAACCTCCCCCGGAATGTGGGACAAGCTCTCCCAGAGGCGTGAGTTGAACAGAGGGCTCAGCAAGACATCCCAGACAGACCCTCACAATACTCTTGGGTCTGACAGGTCTGTCCGGCTTCCTCCTCCACCAGGTGGTAAATGGTTGACAGCTCTGCCCCTCCCGAGTATCCAAGACACAGGGCCGGAGGTCAGATGACACGACAACAAAGTCGATCATCGACATATCGTCAGGCTTTGCATGTAGAGATGAGTTAGTTGACCTACATTTGCATACAAAATTAGTGCATATAATGAGCATTTAGGAAGCATTCAGGAGTCGTTCACGGGTCGCTCAGTCGTCCAGCAGATGTAACAAAGAGGTTTCTGCCACAATCAATGTTGCTAATCCTACACTTACATCATCTGACAGTTTAGATCACAATGGTGAGCCACAACCAAAACCATCAAGTTTAATAAGTGTAATAAATATATGTCCAATGATGGAGAGTACTGACATTTTGAGTCCTCTCTGAAAAGTCCCTCTTTCCCCAAAACCATCTTCCTCTGGGGCTCTTCATGCTTTGTCTCGTACTTTAGATAAACTTAACTTCACTAACTTTTAGTCTTTTCGTCTGTAAAACACCCATTCAAATGTACCTCTACCTGAGGCACCCAGAGCAGACCTCGAGGGAAGAGGGGCCTTCACACCGGCGTAAACACATAGCTGTCCACACCAATGCTCAAAAACAAATTGCTGCCAGCACATATTTACCTACTGGAAATAAAGCACATCTAATCGTTTTAGAGGGATATTTAGACTAGTATGAACACCCGAGCGCCGTTTTGTTTCCAAAAAATCCAATCATTATTTTCAATATAAAAGCCTGTGCTCTTGGGGGCCCTCTGGTGGCCTCAGGGCCCTAAGCAGCTGCTTGGTCTGCTTATAGGCCGGGCCGGCCCTGGCAGCACTTTAAATCTATTTGTTATTTGCCATATTTCTTTTAAGTTCACTAATGTACACTGTATTATGTTGTCACAGTTTCACACCTGCCAGTGCACACACAGACACAGAAGGAACATGCAAACTCCACACAGACACAGGAGGAACATGCAAACTCCACACAGACACAAGCAGAATATGCAAACTCCACCCAGACACAGGAGGAACATGCAAACTCCACACAGACACAGGCAGAATATGCAAACTCCACACATAAAGAATGAAACTACCACTGAGCCTTAACTGTGTCATTTGAATGAGGGTCTCGGAGTTAGAAACGTGGATCCGCTCATTGGAGGCTCTGACCCTGAGTTACAGTCAGGTAGCAGCAGTAGGGACCGCGGACCGCAGTAGCTTTAGCGTAACTAGCGAGACTAGTCCCCCAGCGCATCCCGTGCAGCCGGGATCAGACCAGGACAGGTCTGTGACAGTTAGAAGAAAGCGTAGGACAGGCCAGGGACACAGGGCTGAGAATTGGACTGTAGCAGACCAGGGACACAGGGTTGAGAGTAGAGAGCTCCCCGTCCAGAACAGGTTTGCTCCCCTGAGCTGGACCCGGGACACTTTAGTCATAGGGAGCTCCATAGTCAGGGACGTGGAACTGCCTGCAGCTTCCACGCGGTGTTATCCTAGAGCCAGACCGGGTGACATCGAGGGGAATCTTAGGCTTTTAAAGAAAAGTAAGAATAGGTACCGCCGGATCGTTATACACGCGGGGGGTAACGACACTCGGCGCGGTCAGTCAGAGGTGGTTAAGTTACAGATAGCTGCAGTCGGTCAATTGGCTGTCGATGTCGGAGTCCGTGTACTTCTCTGGCCCCCTCCCAACCTATACCAATTGTGAAATGTACAGCCGCTTTTCAGCAGTCAACCAGTGCTTGACCAATTGGTGCCCGCAGAATTGTGTCATCTTCATAGATAATTGGAGGGCATTTGAGGAGAAGCCTAGGCTTATACGTAGAGACGGCATCCATCCCACACAGGCTGGCTCCGCCCTGTTAGCGCAGAATATGATTGCTAGTCTAGATTGACCAGGTAAGACTAACACGCAGAATAGCTCAGGGAAGCACAGTGATAGTGACGTTAGGGAGCAGTTTAGACCAGTGAAGTACAGCTCAGTCAGAGGGAACAGCTCCAAACAGACAGAGACTGTGTGTGCCCCACGTGCCCCACATACAAAAAGCACAATAAAAACACCTCTAAACTCTGACAAGGAAGCTGTCAGATCTCATAACTTAATAAAAATAAATAAATGTGCCGCAAATAAACAAAATGATAAGTGTGTAAAATGTGGACTGCTAAACATCAGGTCTCTTTCCTCCAAATCTCTTTTAATAAATGAACTAATTGGCGACCTTAATATTGATCTGTTAGCCCTAACTGAAACATGGCTTCGGGAAAATGATTATGTTAGACTAAACGAATCTACACCATCAAGTCACATGAACTTTCAGAGTGCCCGGAGCACAGGTCGAGGTGGTGGTGTGGCCGTCATCTCTCATTCCAGTCTAATTCTCAGCCCCAAACCTAACTATACTTACCTCTCCTTTGAAAGCCTCGCACTCTCCATTACATGCCCCAATTGGAAAAAACAAAAAGCTGTTATATTTATAATAATTTATCGACCTCCTGGTCCATATGCCGACTTCCTGACAGATTTTTCTGATTTCATCTCAAGTTTAGTCTTGAACTGGGAAAGGATTGTTATAGTTGGAGATTTCAACATACATGTAGATAACGGCAGTGATTGCCTCAGTGATGCTTTTGGTGCACTCCTGGATGGGATCGGTTTCACCCAGAGTGTGAATAAGCCGACTCACTGTCACAATCACACTCTAGATCTCGTTCTAACCTATGGTATTGAGATTAATGATCTAATTGTCCTTCCTCAAAACCCTATACTCTCTGACCATTTCTTAATTACCTTTCAATTTATACTAAAAGACTATCCAGTCCCACAGAAAAAAAACTATAATGAAAAGAACATTATCAGATAAATCGG